>NW_027506868.1:2269389-2569389 GCF_052324685.1 Brachyhypopomus gauderio
GACACTAAAACTTTCTAATAATGAAGCACACCCTTCTCAATGACACTAACCCTTACTAATAATGAGGCACACCCTTCTCAATGACCCTAATTTACTTTCTTTATTTACATTTTCTCCAGGGTTTCCAGGTTTGCCCGTAAGTCCCCTGCGTCCAGCATCACCCTGCGAAAAAGAACTGAGTTATTGTTGTATAACCAGATGGGGTCCAGTCAGACTAGTTTGTGACTATTTAACTGCTACCTATTGAAAGTAGTCATGGCAACACAGGAGCAAGATTTACCACATCATTACTGGACCACAGATGACACAATACAGCACATAATACAAATGCAAGAAGCTAGAAGGGCTGTAAACCCCTAAACTGGGAGAATGGCTCCAGCAGATCCTAGGAACATCAGAGATCTGCATCTAGAAGATTGCCATCATGGCAACCACTAAGATATACTGCTCATGTCCTTTAAGCTTCCAGACCTCTGCTAGAGAACCTGAGCTTGAAGGAAAAGGACCTCTGGAGTAGGACGAGTAGGAAATCTTTTTGATGGATGGATAGATGGATGGATGGATAGTGAATATAATGCTCACACGTTTTCCAACCAGACCTTGGGCACCAGGAGGTCCAGGTTTTCCCTTCAGACCCTGAGGTGAAATGTTAGGCGAAACAGAATATAAAACATTTTGTTGACATTTTCTTAAAATCCAAATGTGCCACAGGACAAAACTGCTGTTAACTTTTGTTCCTGAAGGAGGTCTTTCTCCATTTGTTCCTGGTGGTCCTCTGGATCCCTGAAAAATAAAATGTTGGTTTCTACTGCTGTGTTTAGCAGAGAGAGAATGTCCAATATGTGGTACTCTTACTGGAATTCCATGAACTCCCTCTTGCCCTTGACCTCCTGCAGTACCCAGAAGACCCTAGAGTCAAAAAACAGTACATTACGATCTTATTAAAGTTACACCGAAGTTTCTGTTTCCTCTGTAGACAGCAATATCAAGGTCAGGATAAAAAGTTTTGAAACATCTGACCCCAAAATTCAGAGATAACCAAAAGCCTTGATTACCTGGGTCAGGTATGTTTAATTAAAAGTTATAGGTATGTTTAAAACTAAGCTCTTCCAAAACATGGACCTCCATGTAATGCATTGTAATATATATATATATATATATATATATATATATATATATATATATATATATATATATATATATATATATATATATACACACACACACACAATATTATAATGGCCATTATAGCCATATATATATATATATATTAGAGCTGGGCGATATGGCCCTCCAAAAAAATCTTCGATTAATTTTTTTTAAATCCGATTTTCGATTTTAATAGATTTATTTTCCTCTACTAAAAAACTACAGATGATAAAGGAATGGTAAAAAAAAGTTTTAATTTATTTTTCACTTAAATTTCCCCTTTGAGGTTAAAGTGCAAGCAGAAACAAATTGTAAACAAGTGAGAACATTCAGTAACTTTTAGAAGGTTTTCTCCAACATACTTTAAGCATTGACACAATGCAACCTCAAACTTAAAATAAATAAATAAAACACACCCTCAAAAAATAAATAGATATAAATAATTTGGTGCCCTTTAATAAAATGGAAAACAAATACAATTGAACAATTCTTGCATGTTGTACTGACAGTCACGCTGTCTACATTCTGATTAAGAACAGGGCTCCCCTCACTTTAGCCTAAATTCCAGCACTTTTCAAACCTGAAACACAATGTAACATTAAAATTCGTCAGGTAAATGTTCCTTCCACTGTTTCTTTATACTACCACAGTTTATACTTTATACTACAATAGTTGCCAGGTTCGCTTTTTCACGCCAAATTGGGCTTGTTTGGAAAATCCAGCCGCGGGTAAAAATTATGGGGTCGCGGGGTGCGGTTTTTTGGTCTACTTTTGAGTTGGGCTACCGCAGGAGTTACAAGTCAACACTAATAATGGATCGCGATATAATACTTAATTTGTCTCCATTTTACACACTCGCGAGGTGCCCGGAGCCGCGCGCTACGGTCACTCGCGAAAGTATAATCCATTGAAGCGGGTTCGGTGACCGAGGCAGAAACTGCTTAATCCAAAATATCCCGCGGAGGGAAACTTTATTGACAGCGCAACTGAATAGCACTCTTCGCTCTCTCCCTCTATCGGTTTCAAACACCTTACAGCGAGGACTTGTTTGGTCTACATCTGACGCCGCAAAACCGAACCAACTCCAGATCACGGAGCTAGTTGCTCTTTTCTTGGACACAAGTTCCGCCGTCATGTTTGTGTGTGTGTGTTTTGAGGGTGGATGGGTGGGAGGTGCTAAACTCACTGAACTACGGGAGCCCACAGTGCAGCGTCGGTGGTGAAAATTAAATCTCAGAAAATCGATTTTCTTAAAAACACATCGTCCTTAACTGTAAATTCGAATTAATAGATAATATCGATTAATCGCCCAGCTCTAATATATATATATATATATATATATATATATTCACTGAGCTCCTGAGAGCGACTCATTGTTTCATTATATATATATATTATATATATATATATATATATATATATATATATATACACACACACACACGTCATCATACCCACTGCGTGAATAAACTGAGAGGCAGACCCAAGTGCCAGCTCGAACTGGCACAATAAGCCGTGATGTAAGTAGTGAGTGCAAGATTAAAGCACACACACGCACAGTGGCAAAAACACCAACACAAAATGACACGGAAAACTCAACACGCAAAAAGAAACTAAACTGTGAACACTCGGTAGAAAATAGAAACAAAAACAACGCGGAAGACTCAACACGTAAACTGAAACTCAACCGTAGACACTCGGGAGAAAATAGAAACAAAAACGATGCGGACAACTCAACGCATGAAAAGCAAAACTCACCCGTAGCGAGAAGGGAGAAAAAATAACAAAGGCAAGTCAAAAGACGCGGAAAAAATTAAAGCAAGAACACCAAGGGAAGTATCTGGCTACAGGCAAAAAAACACAAACACAAAGCGTTGGATGAAGGGGTGAAAATCACAACGCCACTGGACTTTAGAGCAGTGGCATCTGAGGCAGCCCTGACAGAGCCCCCCCCTCTAGGCCCGAGACCCTGCAGGCCCAGAGCGACTGCCCTGTCATGATGGAAGTTGCAAATAAGAGATTGGTCGACTGTGTGAGAGGCGGGGACCCAGGAACGTTCTTTGGGACCGTAACCTGCCCAGTCAACAAGGTACTGGTCCCGACCACGAACACGGCGGTGGTCCAATAACACCGGGCCACCGTCAACCATGCGAGGAGCCGGCGGGGCTGGAGCACGGAGCATGTGACACAAAACCGGGCGGAGACGCAAGATGTGGAACACTGGATGCACCCGCATGGAAGGAGGAAGCAGCAGCCGGTAGGAAACGGGGTTGATCCACCTATCCACTTTGAAGGGACCCAAATACTGAGGGGCCAACTTCTTGGTCCCGCCACGGACCGGCAGATCCCTGGCGGAAAGCCAGACTCGTTGCCCGGAGCGGAAAGACAAGGCTTGTCAGCACTGCGTCGGTAACCAGCCGAGGCAGACAACAGGGCCTTACAAGCCTTATGCCATGCCAACCGGCACCGCCGCACCAAAGCACAAGCTCCCGGAACTGCCACCTCATTTTCCTGATCGGCAAACATAGGAGGAGCATAGCCATAAAGGCATTCAAAGGGTGACATCCCGAGTGCGGAGTACCACAGGGTATTATGGGCATACTCAGCCCAGAGGAGTTGGTCAGCCCAGAAGGAGGGATTGGTGGAGGCCAGACACCGAAGCGTCTGCTCCAAGTCCTGGTTGGTCCACTCGGTTTGACCGTTGGTCTGGGGATGGAAGCCTGAGGATAGGCTGGCCTTGGCTCCCAGAAGACCCAGGAAGACTCCCCAAAAGCGGCTGGTAAATTGGAGGGGAAACCGTGGTACCGGACAATGTGATGGAGAAATAGGGAGGCAGTATCACGGGCCGAGGGGAGCTTAGGCAAGGCTAAAAACTTCGCGGTCTTGGAGAACCGGTCAACAATAACCGATATAGCATTGTTGCTACGAGAGGGAGGTAAGCCCGTCACAAAGTCCAGGGCAACGTGCGTCCATGGTCTGGACGGGATAGGAAGCGGACGCAACAGCCCAGCGGGTTTGGAATGGGAGGCTTTGTTTTAGCACAATTCTCGCAAGCAGCAACAAACCTGCCCACCTCCTGGTCCATCCCAGGCCACCAAAATCTCCTTTTCAGGAGTTTGAGAGTATGACGGACTCCGGGCTGAGCTGCAAAAGGTGAGTCATACCCCCATCTCATGGACGTATTAGCGACCAGGAGGAGTCACACTAGGCCCAGGATTGCTGGCAAGAGCTCGTTTAACCTCAGTTTCAATATCCCATTGTATGGGTGCTATGATCTTGGAGGCCGGTATGACAGTACCGGGTTCCGAGATGTCGGCAGGTGGCTCCCACTGACGGGAGAGAGCATGTGGCTTTACGTTCTTAGTACCAGGCCTGTATGAAAGAGTGAAATCGAACCTCCCAAAGAATAAGGACCATCAAGCCTGCCTGGGGTTAGGGCGTTTGGCCTGCTGGAGGTAAGCCAAGTTCTTGTGATCCGTCCACATGAGGAACGGATGTTTAGCCCCCTCCAGCCAGTTCCTCCACTCCTCAAGCATCAGCTTGACAGCCAGCAGCTCTTTGTCACCCACGTCATAATTGCGCTCGGTGGGCGTCATTCGGTGAGAGAAGTAGGCACAAGGATGGAGTTTCTGAGGAGTGCCTGTTCTCTGAGAGAGTACGGCGCCCACTCTGTAATCGGAGGCATCGACCTCAACAATGAATGGGAGGTCAGGATCAGGCATGCACAAAATGGGTTCAGACATGAACTGTTTTTTAAGTTTGTCAAAGGCTTGCTGGGCCTCAGGAGACCAGACGAAAGGACCGGATGTTTTCCTAGTGAGAACAATAAGGGGGGCTGCCAGGGTGCTGAACCCCTTAATGAAGCGCCAGTAAAAATTAGCAAATCCCAGGAAGCGTTGAACTAAACGAAGTGAGGTAGGAGTCGGCCATTGAGCCACGGCCCAGATTTTAGAGGGATCCATGGCCAAGGTATTCTGGGCTATACGATACCCCAAATATCTTCCCCAAAAACTTCCTGGACGTGGAAGAGGGACTTTTCCAACTTTATGTAGAGGTGATTTTCCAATAGGAGCTGGAGTACCCGCCTTACATGTTTAACGTGTTCGGCTATGGTACGGCTATAAATGAGGATATCATCTAGGTCAGGGGTACTCAACTAAATTTGTCCGCGGTCCAATTTTGGCAGATACCTGTGACCTGAGGTCCGGTGCGGTGGGGGTGGCAAAAGTAAGTTGTTGAGCGGGGGTGGCAAACGTAACACTCGTGACGGAGTGTTTTTTTTTTGTCCGTATCCAGTTAATCAGGAATGAGATTGGGTCCGGACAGGACTGCGTTCGGGTCCGGATCCGGACCGCGGTCCGCCAGTTGAGTACCCCTGATCTAGGTAAACGAAAGCATACCTGTCCAACGTTTCCCTTAATACCTCATTAATTAAACGTTAGAACAATGCCGGAGCATTCATAAGGCCGAACCGCATAACCAGGTACTCGTAATGACCCAAAGGTGTGATGAAGGCGGTCTTCCACTCATCACCCTCACGGACTCTGACCGGGTTGTAGACACTTTGGAGGTCAAGCCTGGTAAAAATAGTGGCCTGTTGGAGTGCCTCAAAAGCAGTGGCCATGAGAGGTAGAGGATGACGATCCTTAACAGTTACCTTATTGAGCCTCCGGTAATCAATACATGGCCTTAACCCTCCGTCTTTCTTTACCACAAAAAAGAAACCGGCTCCGGCAGGAGACGTGGAGGGTCTGATAAAACCGGTGGACAGTGCCTCACGGATATACTCCTTCATGTCCTTGCATTCCGGGGCGGCTAAAGAAAAGAGACAGCCCCTAGGAGGGCTGGAACCGGGAAGCAGATCAATGGCTCGCCAGTGTGTTAATGGTAGTGTAAGAGTTGTACCTGTGTTAAAATTGTAAAGCGACCTTGAGTATCTTGAAAGGTGCTATATAAGTTGAACATTCATTCAATGGCTATGTCGTATGATCTGTGAGGAGGAAGGAAGCTAGCCTTTTCTTTATTGAACACCTCTCTGAGGTCGTGGTACTCAGAGGGAACCTTGGTCAGATCCACCGGGTTGGGGGAGAAGTTGGTAGGGGACTCGAGGTGTCTCTGGAGGCAGGTCTCCCTACACACGGATCCCGAACCCCGCACAGTACAGGAGAGCCAGTCAACCTCAGGGTTGTGGCGTTTTAGCCAAGGAAACCACAGTATGAGTCGCATGTGAGGGGCACTGATAACACTGATAAACATTTTTTATGACCATCTACAGTGACCTCCATAATTATTGGCACCCCTGGTTAAGATGTGTTCTTTAGCTTCTAATAAATTAAATTGTTATTGTGGAAACATACTCTTACACTGACAATTGTAGAAAAATGTAACCTTTAACTCAAGTGAAGTTTAAGGGGGAAAATAAAATCCCTGACTAAAAAATAATTATTCTTCATAAAATCACCTGTTCCACAATTATTGGCACCCCTACCATTTCTTAGGAAATAAATGTAATTAAAGAATTTCTGTAACTTCTACAGTAGTTCACGAAGTTAATCAGAGTATGTAGGAACATTTAATTAGCAATTTACAACTTCCTGTTTCCCTGGGGTATAATTATGACGTATCACAGAGGCCATTTCTCTTCAACATGGGAAAGACAAAGGAACATAGCATTCAAGTAAGGCAGATGTGTGTTGACCTTCACAAGTCAGGCAATGGCTACAAGAAAATAGCCACTCGCCTACACCTGTCCATATCTACTGTCAGAGGAATTATTAAGAAGTTTAAAACAACTGGGACAGTGGTAAGTCTGGACGAGGACGCAAGTTTATTTTGCCACCACGCACAGTGAGGAGGATGATAAGAGAAATAAAAAGTTCTCCAAAGCTAACTGTTACAGAACTGCAACAAATGGTAGCATCTTGGGGTCACGAAGTCTCCAAAACAATCATCAGGCATTTTCTACACGCCAGCAAGCTGTTTGGGAGGCATGCATGGAAAAAACCTTTTCTTACTCTCAATCATAAACGAAAACGTTTGGAGTTTGCTAAGCAGTATTGGAACTTCAACTGGGACCGTGTGCTTTGGTCAGATGAAACAAAGATAGAGCTTTTTGGCAACAAATGCTGTAAGTGGGTCTGGCGTAACACAAGAGCTGAGTATGCAGAAAAGCACCTCATGCCCACTGTGAAATACGGGGGAGGATCAGTGATGCTGTGGGCCTGCTTCTCTTCCAAAGGCCCAGGGAACCTTGTTAGGGTGCATGGCATCATGAATGCTTTGAAATACCAGGACATTTAAAAACAAAATCTGGTGGCTTCTGCCTGAAAGCTGAAGATGGGTCGTCACTGGGTCTTTCAGCAAGATAATGACCCTAAACATATGGCAAGATCTACACAGAAATGGTTGACCACACACAGAATCAAGCTCCTCCCATGGCCATCTCAGTCCCCAGACCTCAACCCCATTGAAAACCTGTGGGGTGAGCTGAAGAGGAGAGTGCAGAGGAGAGGACCCAGGTCGCTGGATGATTTAGAGAGATTGTGCAAAGAGGAATGGTCGAAGATCCCTCTTTCTGTGTTCACCCATCTTGTGAAACATTATAGGAGAAGATTAGTGCCACGTTGTGGGGGGGGGGCCCTGCCGGTCGCCCCCGTTTACAGCGGCAGATGTCCTGTTTTTGGTCACGTGATGTTCGTCCCTCAGGTGGGCGGGTCCCGTGATCCGTCTCACCTGAGGGTCGTTTGTTCGTCTATATATGTCTCGTCTTTGTACCAGTTGACTGCTGGTTATTATTTCCTTAATCTGGGTCTATGTCACGGGTATTTGGTTTGCGCACTTTCTATTAAACCATCCTCTTTCCCTGAGACTTGGCGTGATCGCTTCCTTTTTAGTTGCTCACACTGCCCGTCACAATTAGGTGCTGTTTTGTTGGCAAAAGGGGGTTGTACAAAGTATTAACATCAGGGGTGGTAATAATTGTGGCACACATTATTTGATGTTAAACAATTATTTCCTTAATGTGGGATTTTTTTCCTACTGAATAAATGCACTTGAGTTAAAGGTTGGATTTTACTCTTTTTTCCATCGTGGTCCTATATTATTTAGAAAAAAACTCAATTTATAAGAAGCTAAAGAACACATCTTAACCAGGGGTGCCAATAATTATGGAGGGCACTGTATGTCAATGCTGATGGGTATGGTTTGCCTAGACACTTCTCCTGAGGTTAAAGCATATCTGTCTACTGCAGCCACAGTTAGAGGTTTTTCTAGATCGACCAGGGGACTAGTCTAGCTCCTTGACTAGTGAGGCGTCAATAAAACTGGCAGTGGTGCCAGAATCAATAAAAGCCAACAGGCGTTTTATGACACGTGGACGTAGAGTCCACAATTAAGAGGACTTGAAGCCGGGCCCGCAAGAGCCTCCTTAATTACTGGCAGGATGGTTCTTTTCCCTGCAATCTCAAGGCATCGTGTACGCTGATGCCCTTCACCCCCACAGTAGAGGCACCTGCCTTCTTTGTTTCTCCTGACGTGACAGGCGGGTGTGACCTAGTTGCATGGGTTGTGGGTCGTCGGTGGCTTCTTGCGGTTCAGCAGTATGTTTAACCCCTGCGGTGAGTGTAACGTTGCATTGAGCCAGCCTTTTGGCCTGCTTTCGTTCTCGATGGCGATTATCAAGACGCACTGTGAACGCAATTAGAGCATCTAGGTTGGATGGTGGGTCACGGAGCGCTAACTCATCCTTGAGCTCCTTCGAAAGGCCTTCTTGGAATATGGCGATGAGCGCATCAGAATCCCACCCACTCTCTGAAGCGAGCGTTCTGAATTTTAGTGAGTACTCTGCTACGGACATTCTACCTTGGCGTAGGCGCAACAGGCGCTGACCCACTACCCCACCAGATGACGCATGATAAAATGCGTGCTTCATGGCGGCAGAAAACAGTTCATACGTGGAGCACACGTCAGCCCAAACATTCGGTTGGGAAATGTGATGGTTGCTGTTCAAACACCAGTGTGCACTGTAACAGGAAACCTCTACACTTTTCAGGGTCTCCTGAATAACGAGCCAGAGGAGGGAGAGCTGGTTCGAGACGAGCCACGGCAGCGGGTGCTTCAACTGGCCTTGTGAGAGGCATTTCACTAGAGGCACGGGTATAACTGGTTAGAGCCTGTATAATGGTTGAGAGGTTGCCAAGCTGCTCTGTTATCTGTCGGAGCGCCTGGTCGTGACCACCGAGTAGCTGCCTCTGAGCAGTGAGAGCAGCCCTGAGCTCAGCTGCCTCAGTGCACAGTGGCAAAAACACCAATACAAAATGACGCGGAAAACTCAATGCGCAAAAAGAAACTAAACTGTGAACACTCAGTAGAAAATAGAAACAAATACAATGCAGAAGACTCAATGCGTAAACTGAAACTCAACCGTAGACACTCAGGAGAAAATAGAAACAATGCGGAAAACTCAACGCATATAAAGCAAAACTCACCCGTAGCGAGAAGGGAGAAAAAAATAACAAAGGCAACTCAAAAGACACGGAAAAAACTTGTTGCGTAAAAAACGAAAGCAAGAACACCAGGGGAAGTATCTGGCTACAGGCAAAAATGCCGCAACAAAACAAAACCTTCCCAAAATAAATGAATAACATATAGGAAGAGAAACAGATGGAGGAAAACTTGAGGCCAGGTAGCAGCGCAGGAGATAGTAACTCGAATAAGTGACAGGATTAGCAAGAGAAACAAGAGAGAGAGGAAGGTGGCGAGACACCTCACAACACAGCGCAATGGCAGAGAAAGCAGAGAAGGGCTGACACCGTACCGGCATGACCAAAACGAATCAGCAATGATCCGTCTCCACAAGCTTCCTTAAGAAGCCATGGCAACAGGTGAAATGGATCATTGCTGATTGCATCAATTCAGTCTAGGGCTTGTGGAGGTAGAAGGTGTGGCATCCAAGCCAGCCCTGACACAAATTTCATGTGGACTTCAGATTAGATCAAGAACAGTGCACAGAGAGCTTCATTGAATGGGTTTCCATGGTCGAGCAGCTGCACCCAAGCCATACATCACCAAGTGCAACACAAAGCGCTGGATGAAGTGGTGTAAATCACAACACCACTGGACTCTAGAGCAGTGGAGGCGCGTTCTCTGGAGTGACTAATTGCGCTTCTCCATCTGACAATCTGATGGACGAGTCTGGGTTTACCAGTGGCCAGGAGAACAGTACTTATCTGACCACATTGTGCCAAGTGTAAAGTTTGATGGAGGGGGGATTATGCTGTGGGGTTGTTTTTCAGGAGCTGGGCTTGGCCACTTACTTCCAGTGAAAGGAATTCTGAATGCTTCAGCATACCAACACATTTTGGACAATTCCATGCTCCCAAGTTTGTGGGAGAAGTTTGGAGCTGGCCCCTTCCTCTTCCAACATGACTGTGCACCAGTGCACAAAGCAAGGTCCTTAAAGACATGGATGGCAGAGTCTGGTGTGAATGAACATGACTGGCCTACACAGAGTCCTGACCTCAACCCAATAGAACACCTTTGGGATGAATTAGAGTGGAGACTGAGAGCCAGGCCTTCTCGTCCAACATCAGTATATGACCTCACAAATGCACTTCTGGTAGAATGGTCAAAAATCCACATAAACACACTCCTAAACCGTATGGACAGACTTCCCATAAGACTTGAAGCTGTACTAGCTGCAAAGGGTGGACCAAGGGAAGATTAGGAATGGGATGTGACTTAAGCTCATATGTGAGGTGAGTCAAGGAAGGTGAGTGAATACTTTTGGCAATCTATATATATGGTCGAGCTTAAAAGAGCTATGAGCTATGCAAGACCCGACCAACTCGGTTCTCTCCAGTGTTTTAACGCACACTTGCATAGCTCTTTTTAGGCTCGACTGTGCCAACATTGCCAAATAATGACCCTACCATCCAAATGTCACAGCAGAAATCGAGACTCATCAGTCAATTTGAAGATTTTTCCAATGTTTTATTGTCCAATTTTCCTGACCCTGTGCAAATTGTAGGCTCAGTTTCCTGTTCTAAGCTGACAGGAGTGGCACATGGTGTGGTCTTCTGCTGTTGTAGCCCATGCACCTCAAGGTTCGACGTGTTTTGTATGCAGAGATGCTCTTCTGCATGGATCGGTTGTAACGACTAGTTATTTGAGTTACTGTTGCCGTTCTATCAGTTTCTGACCATTCTCTGTAAATTCTAGAGATGGAAATCCCAGTAGATCAGCAGTTTTTCTCAGATCAGCCCATCTGGCACCAACAAATATGCCATGTTCAAAGTCCCTTAAATCACCTTTCTTCCCCATTCTGATGCTCGGTTTGAACTGCATCAGATAAACTTGGCCATGTCTACATGCCTAAATGCATCGAGTTGCTACCATGTGATTGGCTGATTTGACATTTGTGTTAATGAGCAGTTGGACAGGTGTACCTAATAAAGTATGTATACACACACACACACACACACACAGTATATATACAATATATCAAGATGTATACACTCATCTTTAACAGAGATCATAAAGAAGAATGTGTCAAATATCTATGCAGAAATAAATTTACTGAAGACAACTGTACAATACCTTTAAGCCTTTAGACCCAACTGCTCCTGGGAACCCTGGTGTACCCTGCCAACCCAGACTAGCACATATTAAAACACACACACACACACACACACACACACACACACACACACACACACACACACACCAGGGTATCTGCACATTTTTAAATCTCAAATTCAATTACTTTTAAGACCTTTTTAGTACCTCTCACAAGAAAAAATAATACCAGGGTTGCCAACTTTTCAAGATCGCTTGGAATGAGATTTGAACCCGGAGGGGGGTGGCGAGTGTAAATTGTTGACAGGGGGGGTGACGGCCGTTAAGTTGTCGGGGGTGGGGGTGTACAACCTCGCGCGGCATTGTCAGCACGCGGAACCTCGCGCCGGTCGCAACGCGTCATGTATAAACCAGCTTGACGAGGCTCAGGGATTACGGCACATGCAGCGCCGTGCGCAGTGCCCTAGTGCCTGTACATTTAAATTGTAATGGTCCAATGAAGGTAATTTAAAAACCAGGACATTTCCTCACTTAAAAAAAAACCCGGGACAGGACGTGAAATACGTCCCGGGAAATACGGACGTTTGGTCGCCCTACACAGTAGACAAATAATTTTTGGCACTTACAGTTAAACTGCAGTTAGCAGCGAATGACTCGATATGCATATTACTATTACGAGTGCTATCATATCGCTTGTGTTTTTCAGATTTCATATGAGAATCCAGCGCTTTACAGCCCATTGTACCAAGTTTTAATGTTTTTCGGCAAGTTCACATCACGCCTCATACGAATCACTGGAAGGTGTCAGCCAGCCACAATATTTTTCATCCTCCAGCCACTTCACTGAATGGACATTTACCCATGTCTGAATCGGAGCCTTGAATTGTTGTTCCCGCCACAGCCCTCAAATAAGGGTGTACTCACACTAGGCACGGTTTGCTGGTTCCGTGCTGGGGCCCGGTTATCCCCCCTCCCCCTCTGGTCTGCACTCACACTGCCTTCATCAAGCCGGCCCGAGCACGCTTACGTCATCACAACACCACTTTATTTGGAAAAAAAGCGCGCTCGCACAACACTATGGAGTTCCCAATTCTCTTTTTATTGTATTTTTGGAGTCGTTTTGGGAGTGCAGAAACATGGTGCAAGCACAGATTTATCGATCATTTAACACAACGATTGTCTGTTAATCATGCTGCACGTGTTAGAAGATTTTTAGAAGACCACAACAATCACTTTGCCGCTATGACTGTTTAACGTGAGCGTCGCATCACTGACGTCATGTTTGAGTTCCAGCGAAATGAACCAATCAGACGAGGCACCAAGCGGGCCCGGGCACGGATAGCGCTCACACTAGAAGCGAACCGTGCCCGAGTCCAAGCGAATCGTGCCCTGGCCCACCTCTTCAAGCGGGCCCGGGCACGGTTAACTGGGCACGGTTGGAACGATCACACTAGTCAAACGAACCGTGCTTTGGCAGGGAACCGTGCCCGGGCCCGGATCACAGACCCTAGTGTGAGTACGCCCTAAGAAAAGCAGCTTGCTAGGCAGTCTGATGTTTCCACCTGTTAGGTGACGTACTACTGCTATTAGGCGGAGTATACGGCCGTTGCGGAAATGATCATTATTGTGGGATATACATCGGTAAAATAAAACAGAAAAACTGAGCAACACACTTATTTAATGCCTCCCCTCCTAAAATTCCAGACATTTTAAGGATCCGCGGGTACCCTGCACACACACACACACACTAATATTTGTTATAAATACTGTCATACAGTATTTTAGGCTAATAGATGCAGACTGGAACCTTAATACCAGGATCTCCTGCAGGTCCTCGCTCCCCTGCTTTGCCTGTTTGTCCCTACAATGAGCACAAGAATCTGAATGAAGAAATATTTATTTTTAAGCACTTATTTATGTCTGTATATGCATGTATGGGTAGCACTTTAGATTAAGTGTTTACTTACTAACGTGAAGTAATGCTTTAGTTAACATGAACAACACATTAACAATAATTAACTAACGTTAAGTAAACATGTTAAGTAAACATCGCACCTTTTTAGAGCTTTAGTGTTTTTGTTTGGACCAAAAGGGACTAAAGAGCTAAAAACAGTACGAACACAGTTTAGTTCCTATTCTGATAGATTCTGGATATTTCCCATTACTTATGTATGTAAATCAGTACAATGTAATATATTGCTTTAAAGTCGCACCAAAAATGTTCAAGCAACAACGAGCCAAAACAGGAGCTGCAACTGTTACACGTTTACTTAACATTAGTCAATTGTTCATGTGTTACTTCCTGTGTTGTTCATGTTAACTAATGCATTACTTCACGTTAGTCAACACTTAATGTAAAGTGTTACCCATTTATGAATATAGGTATGTATGGAGGCTGTAGTCAAGATCTTTAAAAATCCTTTTACCAAAGGTCCTGGTAAACCTGTAAATCCACTTGGTCCAGTGCGTCCCTTGGGATTCAAAAGTATTGACACGCTCAGTCATTTTACATTTAACTGTATGTGACTGTGTCTGAGCCACAGCTTGGTAAGTATCATCAGTGATCACCTGATCTTCATCTTGTTTAATTAAGTACCTTGTCACCTCTTGGTCCAGGACCTCCAGACACACCAGTAGAGCCTCTGATTCCCTGGAGAGGAAACATTAATGTTGTGGTTATTCATGTGTGACTTCAGTAATCTGGAGAAGAAACATTAATGTTCTGGTTATATTCATGTGTGATTTCTGGTTATTCATGTGTGATTTCTGGTTATTCATGTGTGATTTCAGTAGTGATTTCAAAGATCTTTCTCTTTTGGATTATTACCTTCAGTCCGTTGGTGCCTCGTCTGCCCTGGTCCCCAGCACCTCCATCCAAGCCCTAACAATTCAATATCATGACAGTGGCCGTTTTGTAATGACAATGATTATATTTCAATGTTATACCAGTTCATTTCACTGGTAAAACAATAAAACATGCTGACTGACTGAATATCGTATGACTGAATATGATGACAGTGACTGAATACTAAATTGAATACAATGACTTAATATGGACTTGATGACTTGATGGCTAAGACAATCTGTAGAATAAGGAAACTAATCTTACCTGAGGTCCTGGTAATCCAGTGAGTCCTACTGGTCCTGTTTCACCTTGGACACCAGAATGACCCCAATGACCTCTGAATCCACGCTTACCTGGAAGACCAGGTGGACCCTGGAAACATGCACAAAGACACATAGAATAAAATTAACATTAGTCAATAAATTCTGAAGATGGAAGAGTCACAGGAAGACATATTGGTTTCCGCCTGTGTCTCAGATGAACTCACTTGATCTCCTTTAAGACCTGAAGCACCTTTACCACCATGTTGTGCTTTGAGACCCTAAACAGGAGAAATAGAAACAGGAAGCAGTGGCAGTATGTTTGATACTGTTCGAATAACACTGTTATAGTATTTGAACCAGCTATAAACTTAAACTTTGTTATAATACTACGTCCAGCTAAAAGCCAAACTCTGTTATAATACTACGTTCAGCTAAAGTATATATTTTTGAGCTAAGCTGAGCTAAGCAAAATGTAATGGAAATATGTTAATCTTACTGGATCACCTGAAGGTCCACGATCCCCTTCCCTTCCAGAAGACCCCTGCAATATCCGAGATCAGATCTGGTAGCAATCTTGGTCAGATCTGATAACAATCTTGAGCAGATCTGGTAACAATCTTGATTTACCTTCTCTACAAAGCTCAGATCCTCATACACTGTTTCAAACTGAATCTAACGCATGTTTCTGACTCTTTTAAAACACATGGAAGACTTACTGCAAGACCTGGCAACCCAGGCCCTCCTATGTCTCCTTCAACTCCACTTTCTCCCTGTTGGAATGACAAATGCATTCACTGATCAATATCAATATGAACAATCCACTGAACAATATCAATATGATCAATTCACTGAACAATATCAATATGATCAATCCACTGAACAATATCAGCTGTGCTATAAAATGAAACACATCCTTTATTAGTGTTATAGGATAATTACCTTTCATTTAGATATGTGTTGCTTAATAGTTGAATCACTTTGTAAGCTTCCTACTTAAAGCCATTTTGTTAAAATGATTGTGCATGAACATCAATATTAGAGCAAGTCCAAAGTCTGTTACTATACTGTCTTATTGGCGCAGCAGCAGCAAGGTTATAATAGTTAATGAAAATGAACAAAAAAATGAAAACTGATATTTAAAAAAACATTTTCTGTCAAGGTGACAGCTCTGGACCCCTCCTTGTGGGCGTCGCTACGTTGTCTGCATGTCGTTATATCCATGTTTGTAGTTCCATGTGTGTGGGTCGTCTGTGAGCGTGTTTGTTAATCTCACCCAGGGTATCTGCACATTTTTAAATCTCAAATTCAATGACTTTTAAGACCTTTGCAGAAGCGCCCCCTAGTGGGCCCGCCGGCGGGCCCAGCTCCTTTACGGCGATATAAAACATATTAAACATTAATGAATCTCCGAACAAAAGCGCTTAAATCAAAATTTCCTATCCCATCTACATGCCTACCGAGTTTCAGCCGTCTACGTGCAGCCGATCGCGAGATATCCGGCTTTGAATTTGACCACAAAAGTGCACCCCGCGAGGGGGTCTCCCGACATATCCGTTTACAAAACATATTTATGTTGTGAAATGTCTTAATGTTTTGTCACCTAAAAATCGTTTACTAATAAGGCTTTAATTTAAGACCTTAACAGCGTAGATCCGTTGTGGTTAAGTACCTTAAAAAGCTTGCTCACCTCACTGCAAAATTTTCCAAAATCCGCTTCCTGAATGAGACACTCCGACAAATCTGCCCCCTAAGCGTCACAGAAGCATTCTTAACGCTGATTTGACCCCTCATTACAAAGCTGCAGCGGTTCTGCTTTGATTTGAGTGGTTTTTATTGGTCTAAAGTGGGGTAGTGACTTTGAATGACAGGTTTTACAACCTCTCCCACGGCGAGGTGCGAAGGGGAGGGGGGGAGGGTGAACCAATAAGCCCACAGAGACAAGCTGGAGCCTCAGAAGTGATTGAAAGCTGTTCTAACCAATAGTGTACATCCTTCCGAAGCTAACCAGCCCTCATATGACATGATTGGTCAAGTATATTTTTAAATTGAGCCCTCGGAAACTGGCGCTTCATTTCCAATTTCGGCCGCTAGCATAGCAACATAAGCTAACCCTTTGCTAACCTAAGCTAAGCTCCCCAGAACACACTGTTCGGCGAAACTGAAGCAGCCATGGATTATTTTGTTCGTTTTTATGCGGATTGTGGATACTTTTGAACATAAACGGATTACTTTGTGTGGAATATATGAGCAATTTTCGGAATTTTCGCCAACCCGGAAGTGAGACGGTACACCGGCTACGACGCGATTCTACGTACTGTGAGTAACAATGGATAATTTTTCATAAGCGATATTGTACAAAATATATATTCTAATACTAAACATTAACTAAGCGTTAGATTATAAACAGTTTTAGAGCGTTTGAGTGCTGCAGCACTCTGTATCGTGTCGGATGCTACCGGAGTTGGCTACGGTAACCTAGCTTATGCTGTCGGACTATATTGGACATAAATATGATATCATAACGTTCATATTTGGACATGAAATTTAGTCATTGGAATTTTCTGGTCTTGCTGTAATATGTGCAGCATTGTTGTTTGTCGTAGCTCCTCGGTTTCGTGTAAGGAATTTGTTGGCATGTTAGCTTAGTTGGCTAATGGTGTGTGTCGGGTGTGGCATATTTAGACATGGGTGTGGTGCACTTGACATACCTTGGATAAAGCTGAATAACTTTTAAATGCTTGCATGGATTTGCTCCATTTTTTCTGTGTTGTTAGAAAAGACCCTAGCGAAATTTATTGTAATTTCTGATACCACATTTGAATAACTATGTGAATATACATTCCAGTCATGTTCAAGTTCAAGTCAGCATTTGTGACATTCCTGGCATATTAGCATCTGCAATAGAGGCTCTAAAATAAACCAAATTATGTGAATATGATACTGAAGTGTATTAATATGTTCCCCCAACTGCCTACTTCAGTTTGAGCCATGAATGATAATTTTCCTATATGTACAACTTGAGATATCTAGTTTTAATGTGAACTATGTCAAAAATGTTAAAAATGGCCACCGGGCGTGCGAATCTGCAGTATAAGGTTAATACCTCTCACAAGAAAAAATAATACTATTACCGGGGATGCAGGTGTGTTCCACATCGTTGACGGGGGGGGGTTGGCGAACGAGAATTGTTGACCGGGGGGGGGGGGAACGAAAATTGTTGACGTTGTTGAGGCCGTATACTTCAACACTAGAAATCTAGCACTAGGACCCTGGAGCGGTTATTTTCTGCATTAGCGCTAGATTCGGCAAAGTTCACATCGCGCCAGAACAACTGAACAACACATACTTATAATAATTTAATGCCTCCCCTCATAAAATTCCAGACATTTTAAGACATTTTTAGGCCTTGAATATGGAAAACTAAATTTAAGACATTTTAAGACTTTTTAAGGACCCGCGGGTACCCTGCTCACCTGTGCCTTGTCTCGTGATCACAAGGGTATGTGTTAATCACCTATTTAATGTGCGTTCGCGCAATGTCTTGTGCTCGTGTTTGTCTAAAGCTTGTGCCGTTGTGAGTGTTGTGTGAGAGTGCTTGCGCTATACGCCCCGCACTTTGTTCCCTGTTCACAAATAAACGTCTATATGTTCAAGTACCTGCTCGTCATGCCTGCCTCCTCCCAACATAACACAGGGGTGATAGTGGGAAAAACTCCTGAGCCTGAACTTTTTCTGAGCGGGGGGGAGTGTTAGTGCACCATATTTAGAATATTTAATAATTAATCTTTAAATTAATTAATAATAAATAAGTCAGGTAATCATTATAGTGAAATAAAAAACTAATTTCTATTAATATTCTGAGAAAATGCTGTAACCTAAAGATTTAGATTAGACACAATATGTTAAAAACAGGCATGATTAATTATTTATTCATTACTGTTAGTAAATTATAGGATACCAGACAACTAAAAGAAATTATGCAAATAAAGTTTAAAAGAATTACAAGTATTATACTTATATAAAATTTTATACATTTTTGTTCATGTATTATACCTTATCTGACCACCTGTACCGGCTCAAAAAAAACACTCTTATATTTCTGATAAAAATTTAACTTAATCAGAATAAAGATAAAATACTGAATTTATCTTGTATCTACCTCTGAAGCTCTTCCGATGTCTGAAATACAGGCGGTCCCCGGGTTACGACGTAAATCGCAACATACGTACATACTGTACGTAAATAACGTACTATACGCAGTTATTCTATACTAAAGCTATCCTTTTGGCAAATACCTTTATCCATAGCTGTGTTTAACTAATCCTGACGCCGCGCACACCAAACACCAAGTTCCGTTTACGACGCAGAACCATTAAGGTCCAAACGAGGCTTTATACAGTAAATGGGAGATGTGTAGTAACCACGAAAAATCGTAACTTGGGAACCTCGTAAGGATCATAAGGATCATATTTCGGCCTCAAAACAGATAGCATGCAGGCGCGTGTGTGTTTTATCATTATGATTTGACGGATTTTTCCCCCCCTCAATTTTTTTTTTCTCGCGGACATGTCGGTACGCTGGAATTCCGGCGTCGCGCCTGAAAACTATCAGGCCTGCGTAACATTTTTGTTAACTGAAATACATAATAATGGTAATTAAAAGAAAAAAGCGATAACTAACTGTAACTATATTACATGTTTAGAAAACTAACTAAAATGTTCTGAAATTACAGATAGGATACCCTTCATTTTCGTGTTTGTCAATTTATTTATAAGTCTTGTGGACTGATGTGAAATCGACTTTTTTCACTAGAAGTTTTATATTAGCTGGCAGAAGCGTACGGCACCTCATGGTTCGTCACGTCTCTTGTTTAGAACTCCTTTTCGCCATGCTAACCTGCAAAATTACGACAACAAAAGTTTGGAGAAAACATCGAGCCTGTATGTGATTTTTAAATATGACTAAGAGAAAGACTACATGTCTTGTAGTGGAAACAGATGATAAAATATGTGGAGTAGTTCTCAAGAAGAAAACACCAACGAATCTTAAAGCTCACACAATAGGGCTAACTGTCAGTACCGTGACAAGCTAGCCTCTGAGTAGCTCCGCCAAAAGAGAAGCACCATCCCGGCTAGGTAGCACCGGGAAGGTGAACCATAATGGACCGTTTTCACCAGTGATCAAATAGCTGCTGGTTAGTTCATATGCAGAAAAACCACAAGCGGGTGGATGCACTAGTTAATGTGTTGAGACTGGATGTCAACACGACTGTGTGCCTCGATTACCTTCAAAAATTTGGCTTTTCACACAAACCAAAATAGGGTTACGCTCCTTTGTTCGTGTCTGTCCTAGTCTGGCAATTTTCAGCAGCAGTATTACATATTTTGCTCAGCATTTTACATTGAAAAGAAGCATCATAACCCTAATAGCCATGCTAGCTCTATGATTTTATACTTTTTTGTCAGTTGAAGCCAGATAATCTTTATTTTTACATTTGATATTGAACTAGCAAACAACTACTTTAAAAGTAGCTAGCTATGTAACATTAGTTACTAGCATGTGCTAAGTAATGTTAAGGATAATATTTTAATCCCTTCATAGTTTGTTTACATTACAGTATTAAATCAACTGCTTATCATAATCCATATATAATTTGACTAGTCATAAAGTATTAATAAAATTTCTAATATTAATCACTATATGTTTTGCTTACATTATATTAATGATCAAGTTGCTTGTTAGTAAGAATGTCTGTGTAAGCGCTTGTGTGCCTTTTCCAATACTCTATGTGTTTGCAGTAGGCTAAAAATGGGATGTGTGAGAGGAGGCTCACTGTGACCTTATTTGGTAAGGTCAGGTAGTAAGACCTCGCTTCCAGAATAAGAGACAGCTGTAGGTTGAACTATGGAATGTACGTGCAGCTCCTATGTTTAGCAGAGAAGGATCACATAAAATGGGGAGAGGAGCAGACAGGTTCAGAGCTGCACATGGGGTGACACGAATAGGCTTTGTGAGCTCTCCAGAGATCTCTTTAAATAAAAGGTTGTACCAGACAAGACTGGTACTGTTTTCTTTTGCAATCAACGAACGTGCTGCGCTAAGGTAAGAAAAGGTTAAAAGCATAACAGTAATTACCTAACTTAATTGTATGATCTTGTTAGCTTTCCATGAAACTTCATTTGATCTTTCTGCCTGTGTCCCATGCAGAGAAATAGCAGGTGTTGTTATATAAATCTACAAGATCTCTGTCAATTTCTTTGTCAGATGAATCTTTAATTTACAGTTAATCGAAACATAACCTGGAAGCTAACTAGCTAGCTCTTTCATTTAGCTAAAACTAGCTTGTCTACCACTTTTAAGTGGAAACGATTGCATTTGACAAAACATCCACAACATGGATTTAATTTTCTTTGTGGTGACCAGATGAAAAAAACAAAGTTAACTACTATAGGTAGCATTAGCTATGAACATAGCTAACTATCTAGTTTAGTTGCCTGTTTATGGAGCGAGATGACTGGCTTTAATATGAGAGCGTAACGATAAGCTTAAATTGAGCAAGTTTTTTGCTTGCTTCTAAAATTTTTGCTTGCTTTGTGATTACAAGAGGAACTATGTAACAGATCAAGGCTGGGTAGATGATCACATGAACCATTGATACATGCCTGTCATTACCTGATTTGAACCGGAAACCTAATTTGGACTACGCATGTGTGCGTAATTGAATTGAATTGAAACGCTGCATACTTAGGGCTGCCATTCTTACACATGCGTGAGACATGGTTATCCAGATCACTGGCATTGTTTAAAATGATTAGATGTAATGGTTAGCTAAAGTGCCACAGATAATAACATTTACCACCCAACACCAAAGAAACATTGCATGTTTGTGTTGATTAAAATCAGCATTCCAAATTTTTTTTTAGTTAAGGTTGCACTACAGAGAAAAAGAAACTGGCACAATGCATATATAAACATAACAGTAACAAATTACAAGAATATACATCTTTTAACAATTAGTTTCAGCAGTCAAATATATAAGCAGTGTTCTCAAGTCTCACGCATTGAGCGTGTGACACACGCATTTGACCGTCTTCACATGCCACACTTGCGATTTCTCACGCCGAAAAAAAATCTAGTTTATTTACCTCTGATCCATATCTATATGGCGATTGATCGTGATATACAACTTACGGTCGCCAATACCCCCGAATCTATGGATGTAATTTATGTGGCTCTATGAATCTAAATAGTTCATGCATGCTGATTGAAGAGCACTTAGGATATATATTTAGACAGATGGATTCCCATGAATCCTGATCAAACTTTATTTCTAAATCCTTTTCCCAAATACACTTTAGGTTTGTCAAAGAGGACTCAGACCTGTTGGACAGTATGTTATAAATCTTAGAAATCAGCTTTTTTGAGTCATATTGTTTGGTAAAAAGCTGTTCCATCTCTGTCAGCTCCAACTGCAAATCCCCTTTATCTAGCAGAGTTTTAACAAATTTTATTTCAGTTTCACAACAGAATGGAGGACATACATAAAAAGTACACTATTACTCAGAAAGTTCTGTTTCGGCAAAACAGGTTACCTTGGATAAACAATGAAATCTTACAGTTACTGAAACAGAAGGCTAATTCTCTCAAAACGTGTAGGCAGTTAAAAACATCTGAGAGTAAAGCACATTTTAGGGTTATTCGAAATAAGTGTACTGCTGAATTACGGAATGCTAAATCTAATTATTTCAAAGAACAAATTTTGCAAAGTGCTTCTAAACCTAAAACATTATGGAACACACTTAAAGTTATTACAGGTGAAAATAGCAAGAAATATAGGAACAATATCTATATCTCATTGGAGGGTGTTTTAATTACTGATTCTGAAAAGATAGCAAATTCGTTTAACCAATATTTTGTTAGATCTGTTAAAGAGCTAGCATCTGAATTTGAAGCTATATCTACTCCTACTACCACTAGTATTTCTTTATCACCTTTTGTTTCTTCTCACTTTTCAGAGATTACGCAGAACGAGTTGTGCAATATTTTAAACTCTCTAAAAAGATCACATTCATGCGACATTTATGGCCTATCTACAGATTTTTTGAAGGTTCATGCTAATTGTTTTATTCCTCTTTACCATCATCTGATCAATCTCTGTATCAGGCTTTCAATTTTTCCATCAGTCTGGAAAACTGCTTTAATTACTCCTATTTTTAAATCTGAGGATCCAACGCTTATGTCAAACTATAGACCGATATCCATTCTTCCAGTAATGTCTAAAATATTGGAAAAAGCTCTTTATAATCAGTTAAGTTGTTATCTTGAAAAAAATAACCTTCTTAGTGATTCACAATATGGATTTCGTTCTGGTAGATCAACTATGGATGCATTATTATTTTTTACAGAACAAGTACGAACTTCTCTTAACAAAGGACAAATTACTGGTGCGATTTTTATAGACTTTTGTAAAGCCTTTGATACAGTGAATCATCAGATTTTGTTAAATAAACTGTGGTCTTTTAGATTGTCCTCTTCTGTGATATCGATGATTTCCTCTTACTTATCTAACAGGTATCAGTCAGTCAAAATTGATCATGTAAAGTCCTCTCCCATGGCTTGTAATCTGGGTGTCCCACAGGGTAGCATTTTGGGTCCGTTACTTTTTCTTTTGTATATTAATGATCTCCCAAAAATTTGTAGAAATTCTAATTGTCTTCTGTATGCTGATGACACAGTCATCTTTCTTTCTGGTTCAAATGTAGATGTCATAAATTCAAAATTGTCTAATGACCTTCAGTGTCTCTATGAATGGTTGAAAGATAATCAACTAACTATAAATGTTAAGAAAACGGAATGTATGTTTTTTCACTCCTCTAGAAAATGCATAACTGTGTCAGAGCCCATTTGTCTCATACAGCAGCCTTTAACAATTTCAAAGTCTTATAAATATTTGGGAGTTTATTTGGATTCACATCTTACATATCGAGATCATATGCAGAATCTAACCAAAAAACTCAATAAGAAATTGTATGTTTATGGAAAAATTAGATCATATCTTACATGCAATGTTTCTTATACATATCTTCATACAATAATTTTGTCCACAATTTCCTACTGCTTACCTGTTTGGTCTCTTACCACCAAAGAAATCATCGAACCAATTGTAAAACAATATAACAGAGCATATAAAATCCATGCTAATTTGCCCTTATGGACTCATCATTGTGCTGCTCTTGAACATTCAAATGCATTGACTTTTCATAATTATGTAAATACTCTAGCTATGAGATTTTATTTTCAGTTACAACACAGCAACGTTCACTCATCATTAGCTGATCTTCTTCCAAGGTTTAATCAGAGGCAAGGATACATTACTAGATCTGTCTCAAATATTCTTATTCCAGTCCCAGCTTATAAAAACAACTAGAAGTATTTTTCAATCTCCCTATTTTATAAATAAACGGTAACGAGTGAAGTGGGAGAGGGGAACATGCCAAGGATTCCATATAAACCCATAGTGAGTTAACTCTGTTGTTCCCCCAACTGATAATGTTTTATCTGAGCTGACCAGTGATATAGTTGCATATTTGGTACACCAGTGCCCCCTTTGTCCCGGAGCTTCATTAGGTTTGCTAATTTAAGTCTTGGTTTTTTGTTGTTCCATATAAATTTTGAAAAGTGACTATTTAAATCTTTAAAAAACAAATTAGAAAGATACCAAGGAAGAGATTGAAATAAATATAAAAGAAGAGGGAGAACATTCATTCTCAAAACATTTATCCTGCCAAAAAAAGATAGCGGGAGAGAGCACCAGATACTCAACCAGCCTTAATTTTATTCACTAGGGGCAAATAATTTGTTGAAAAAAGGTTTTTAAGATTTGGTGTTATAAAAATGCCCAAGTAAGCAAAACCCTCAGTAACCAAGTGAAATGGGAAATCGTCCCCCGGAAACGATGCTAGGGATGCAGAGGGGACAATGAGCGGTAAAGCCATAAACTTAAATTTATTTTATAACCAGAGAGTGTACTATATTGATCAATATTATTTAATAATACCATAAGTGACTGGGCAGGATTGGAGATGAAAAGTAATATGTCATCAGCATATAAGGAAATTTTATGATCTTCATCTCTCACTTTAATACCTGAAATGTTGATATCTGTCCTTATAAGCTCTGCCAATGATTCAATGAACAAAGAAAAAATGAGAGGCAAAAGAGGGCATCCTTGTCTTGTCTCTTTGGATATGTATAGGCTGTGAAATTTGACCATTAGTTATAACTGTGGCCCGGGGGTCAGAATATAAATGTTTAACTAAGTCAATGAAATTTGATCCTAAATTGAATTTCTTAAGTGTGGCAAAAAGAAAGGCTCACTCCACGTGGTCAAAAGCTTTTTCCACATCAAGCGACACAATAAGAGCAGGGGATTTGGATGAATTAGCAAAGTCCACAATATTTATTAGACGGCGTATATTGTCAGAGGCATACCGCATTGTCACAAATCCAGTTTGATCAGATTTAATTAACTTTGGAAAACCTTTTCCAATCTGTGAGCCAGTACTTTAGCTAAAATTTTGCAGTCCATATTTATTAGACTAATTGGTCTGTAAGAAGCACAATCCTGGAGGTCTTTGCCCTTTTTCAAAATTAGACAAATTGTTGCGGTTTTCCAAGTTTCAGGTATTGAGCCAGTTTCAAGTAGATCATGAAAAACGGGTAGTAAAATTGGGTGGAGCTCCAGCCAAAAGGTTTTTAAAAACTCTGGTGGGTAACCATCAGGGCCAGGCGATTTGTTGGAGGGCATGACCTGCAAAGCTTTAAAGATCTCCTCTAAAGTGAAATGAACATTTAGACTGGCCCTGTCTTCCTCTGAAGTAACAGGAAGAAAGATTTTGTTAAGAAGTGGCAGGGTGTTTGTCTCTGACGCTGTATTCTCGGACTTATAGAGAGACTGATAAAATCCTCTAAAAGAGCTATTTATAGCTGAAGGGTAGCATTCCAAATTTTGACTTCATTGTGGATCTGAAGTTATAGATAGTTGATGTTGACCAACAAACAAACAATTAGAAAATGTATTGTGTGTACAATTCAGATGTATCTAGTTACCTAGGTGAATGAAAACACTGTATAAATCTACATCTAGCTAGTTACCAATGTAGCGATAGCTACGGTGAAGACACATCCTAAACTTTGTTTGGGATGTTTTGCTCATTGATCTATATTACTGGATTGGACATCACGTGACTTAGCATGCGCCACGCAGGTGCCATTACTATGCATTGAGTTGTGCATTGAGGAGCATCCATGAATGGACATAAAAATGAGATCTAGCAGACAGTCACGTAAGGAAAACCAAAGAGGGACATAAATTGTCAAAACTACGACAACAAGATCACAAGATCAAAGGGTATCACATTTCACAGGTCAGTAAAACAATTTTTATTAAAAAAAAAATAGCGGAGATGAGGGATGATGACTGTCCATGCTAGCTTGATTTTGATAAAGCTATGTCGAGTAAACCCACTTAAAAACAAGTTTTCTGTTCCAAAAAATTACAATGTATTGTTATTAATATTGTTATCATGTTAGGACAGGGCCGGCGCCACAACATATACAGTGAGGGGGTGTCAGAAAATTTCGGGGGTGGCGAACGTAAGTTGTCGAGGGGGGCGGCGAACGTAAGTTGTTGAGCGGGGGGTGGCGTATAACGATTTTTGAGCGGGCGAGGGGGCGCCATGTAGCGTTTGTTGTAAAATAAATGGGTCTTATTATTTACAATGAGGGGGCGGGACACCTCGCCATTCGTCCCCCCCGTGGCACCGGCCCTGTGTTAGGATAATGTTGTAAATACGATGTTCATAAAAATTATCTCTAAATCTGTTTTACTGGGACCGATGTTCAGTCTAGGGGTGGGCGATACTCTGAATTTTGGTATCGATACGATACTGGTCAGTATCGCCGATATTGATACCAATACTTCCAAACCGTTGGGGGGGGGGGGGGGGGGGGGGGGGCGATACTTTTTACTTTAAATTATAATCCATTAATATAATAATTTATATATTTTTGCTGATGCTGGTCCAGCGTGTCGCGTGCCAGTGATTATGCCTCGTGCCAATGGTGGCACGCGTGCCATAGGTTGCCGACCCCTGCTGTAGACGGTCAACCAGTTTCAGCTGTGGAAAATTCAATTAAAACAGGCGAATACACCACAATTAAGCCAACTACAGGAAAGTCTGATGTATGGAAGTCATATTCCATTGTAATTAATGGAGAGGGAAATCGGCTTGTTGTGATTGATATCAGAAAGTGTTGGTGTACGTCACCTGACGGCATGTGTTTGGACTGTGGTAAGAAATGAGACTGTTGCTGTTTTAATAAATACATAAGAAAATTTCAAGTACTAAATCTAATTAATTCAATTCATATTAGGATTGCGGGCGGGGGCGACAGAAATGTGTATGTGGCGGGCGGATGCGGGGTTAAAACAAGCGATTTTTTTGGCCGGTGCGGGCGGGAGCGGGACTAAAACAAGCAGGTGCGGGTGGGAGCGGGATTAAAACAAGCGATTTTTTGGAAGGAGTGGTATTAAAACAAGCGGGAGCGGGATTAAAACAGCAGTCCCGCGCAGACCTCTAAACTGCAGCAAAAGAATCGATATTTTCGCCGTGGTATCGATCCAATACCGATCCTCACCTTTGTATCGATACTATCGATATAAATATTGATCCACCCACCCCTAGTTCAGTCCAGTTGGCATTATGTCCCATAGACACTCTTTCACACAAACTGAATAAATAATGAAACCAAATGAAAATTTAAGTCAATTAAATTTGTCATAATTATTTTTAAAATTAACTGGGGTGAGTTTCCCAAAACGTTCTTAGCGCTAAGTACTTCTTAACCTCGTACGTAAGAACGATTTTACGAAGTACTTAGCGCTAAGAACGTTTTTGGAAACTCACCCCAGGTTAATACAGGTTTTTTTTTATGCCATTTTTCTATACAGATTTCCCAACAAACAAAGAAAATGTGAGCTGTACAAATTGTGGGTCAGAAAGTGTGGACGTCTGAGAGGACCGTCATCTACAGCAGGGATATGCAGTGCTCACTGCCCACTGATATCAATTGTACACTGAAGAGGGCACATGTTAGAGAAGGAGCGGTGCCACAGATTTTCAACCTTCCAGACCATATTAATAATAATAAATGTTTTTTTAAAGTTGATGAAATTCTGTAGCCAATGAGAAGTGGCTGCAATAAATGATTTTGAAAATTGTATATTTTGTGTCATGTCAATTTATCTATGTATTTGTGGGAAACTGAATTGTGTAAGCTCTTTTCTGCTACTTGAAGGTAAAAAAAAATCTGACAAATTGTCATAAATTTTATAAAAAATCATAATTTCATAATTTAATTTCACCCACATTTAGCCATGTAGTGCTCAAAGATGCTCCTCCACACTGATGCCATCTCATATTATACTTGAACATATATAAGAGGTATTGCACTTAAAGAATTTATGAAAACTACAGCTGTAACGGGGAGAGTTGACAGAGATAAACTCATAAATTTGACTTTCAATATCAGAATTGTGATCATAATTAAAACTTATCAAAGTTATTTATTTACAACTTTTTACCATAATTATGATTGAATAACAAAAACATGACATACATGTGTTATTTAGTTTTAGCCAGGTGAAAGAAAAGGGCTTTATTCAGGGTTTTGTTAAAATTTTACCTAAATTGAAAAATTCCCAGACTGCTTATAAATTTATCTCTTGGGATAATATGAAGTTTTAAAAAAAATCGAATAAAAAATAAGGGCGCTAGGGCTGTTTTTGTGACAGATGGATGCACATCCCACATAGGAACTACACTGCTTTGCTGACATGACTCAATGCATAGTAATGGCTCCGAGGGCGGCGCATCGCTAGCTATAGCGGCAGCAGGCGATGTCCAATCCAGTAATATAGATCAATGGTTTTGCTAATATTGGAATAGGTTAATAGGGTTGTCACCTAGGTCTGACAAAAAACAAGGACACTGTCATACTGAGCGAGTGTAATCTGTTGACCGGGGGGGGGGGGGCGAACGTAAGTTGTTGAGCGGGGGGGATGGCGAACGTAAACGTTACATAAAACGTTACCGGAGGAGGTTTAAAATGGACACAGCGAGAAAAAAAAGTGTGCAGAAACAGTCTGAATCGTGGTTTGAACTAACCTAGTTTTTTTGCAGGGACCGAATATTAAAAAGACGAAAAACCGGGACAGCCCGGGAAAACCAGGACAGGTGGCAACACTATAGGTTAGATACCTTAAGTAGCTAGTAGCTAGATTATGTTCTTCTTTCACTCTTGTACAGTATAATTCCTTCTGAAGTTAGTGTTCAAAACAACATGTGGTAATGCAGCAAATTTGTATAATATTGTAACGTACAGGACGACAGGAGTGATGCAAATAAATGATAGTAGTATGATGTAAATAACTGAAACACTTTAATAACGTAATGAGAAACACACAGGACAAAAGGAACAGTAACAAACACAACAAACCGTGACACTTTACGAACACGTAACATGACCAGAGAGCAGGACGTGACATTACCCCCCCTCTAGGCGTGCCACTCCAGGGCACGCTACAGCAAACCTTAGGGGGAGTCTGGACAGGAGTCCTCAAGGTAGGATCCGAGGAACAAAATACATTTGGTGGGGGTAACACAGAGGCAGGTAAGGGGACATGTGGGTATAGGGTAGCTATGAGATAGGGTAGGAGCATGGGACAATGGCTGCTGGGGAGGACCAGAACAAACAGGCCCAGGAGACACAGGGGTGGGGAATGCCGGAACTGGGTCAGGCGAAAACACGGGGAAGGGACAGGATGGGACAGGACTGGGCCCAGGCAAGGAAGGAGGCCTAGAGGCAGGGGACAAGGTAAACACAGGACAGTATGTGATGAATTATGCCGACAGACACTGGGACAAAATGGGTTACCCCCCTGGGGACGGACACGGGGACAGGAATGAACATTATCACACCAGAGACGACCATGGGCACATACACACAGGTACGGACAAATGTACACACAGGGACAGAGACCAACAGAAAACCCGGGACAGAACACGGTAGCCGAGGACGATGGGACGGCATCATCAGGAGCCGGGGACGGCGTCGTCAGGAGTCGGTGTTGCCGGACTAACATAATCAGGGGGTGGAGACTACGGACTGATGTCATCAGGGGGTGGAGACTCCGGACTGTCCGACTGTGACTTGACGGCCTGAGTACTGATGGCAGGCGCGGAGGCCCGGGCCACCTTAGCCGGTGTGGAGACTTGAATGACGTCAACGAGTGTCGTAGAGGGAGAGGTGCTTGGTAGCAATGCAGACAAGGAGGTGCAGGGAAGCGCGATAAACGAGGAGATGCCAGCCCTCTGGTCCCACAGAGCTGTACCCTGTACCAAACAGGCTGACCCCACATGGCCAATGGGGTTGGCCTGTTTGCATCTGTGGGTTTGGTGTGCTTGGGTACAGCTCCCCGCAAAAAATCCTTCGGGGCTTACCTTTGCAGCACATTCCCCAATCCAATGGGAGGAGGGCTGAACAATAACACCAGCAAATGTGCAAGAAACTACAAAACCCCTCTACCGTCCAAGCCTCACTCAAAGTTTTAGACAAAACTATGCCCACTCAAGTGCCTTGGTCCTCAGCAGAGAGCGCATGAACAAAACCAAGACATTTTCTGGAGGCGGGGGGCAAGTCAGTAACTGAATGTACATTCTACATTGTAAAATATAACTGTCAGCAGGCATGGTCTCTCCATTATATTTCTCCAGGCAGGGGGCTAGCGAAGGCAGAACAATGTAATTCCCAACAGAGTCCTTGGTTAGTAAGGCTTGTAGGTTATCCAGGTTTGTTTGGAAATAATAATTTTCCTCGGGAACTAACGGACTAACCAGGATTCTTGCTGCGTCAAATTGCTAGGGTCGGTCATTTTGTAACGTATAGGACGACAGGAGTGACGCAAATGCAAGTTAGTAGTACAACCAGGTTAATGTTACCAGAATTGACTGCACACGGAAGGTTTGTGTAAATCATACATGAGCAATATGAAGAAACGGGAAACAGAAAACGAAGGTAAAATACACAAAAGAGCAGGCTTCTATAACAGTAAGAGGAACAGAACATAAGGGCTGTACAACCTAAATGTACACAAGGGGAATATTTAAGGGAACAGGCTATGATGAACATTGAGGGAAACAAAATGTAAGAGCAACACAATGTTACCTGAACACAAGGTGTATACGCAAAGAGAGCAGGCTGCGGTAACCAACGGGGAACCGAAACGCAAGGGCAGAACATTACAAAAGGAATACATACAACAAAAGGCAGGGGAAAGGAAAAACGAAACCACTTAACGAAAGATAACAGGAATGTCACAGAAGGAAAAGACACAGAGAGAACAGGCCTTACAGAAGAGACATACAGACTCGCAACAACCAGGACAATGACAGACAGGAAGCACATGATATGCCGGGGAATAAATACACAGAAACACTGAGGAATAACAAGACACAGGTGAGTAGAGACACCATGGGTGTGACAAACAAAAACAAGGCGGGGCTAGGGTAGACGAATACGGGACTGGGAAGGAAGGCGGAGCTGGACGTGACAAATATATTTATATACATTTGTTGCCATGTGTCAAGTTTGAAAGATGAAAACGAATGTTCAACTACCTAAGGCTTTGTTTTTAAGAAAAGAGCAAGAAAACAGCCCAGGACTGTTCATACATAAAATGGCTTCAAGAATGGTTGTGTGACCATAGTATCTGGTCTGTAGTCTAATTTAAGGGTTTTCTGTAGATGTTTAATTGGAATCAGCACTGTTCAACAACAAGGCAATCACCTACCCAATCTCCTTTGGGACCGGCAGGCCCATCTACCCCTGGTTTGCCCTAAAATGAAATTTGAAACAATTACAGTGATTCAGTGAAAAAATTTCAGCTATGGATAAAAAAAATATCCATTATGTCTATGGATAGAGAAATAAAGTAAAGTTAGCATGGGTGTTGATCAAGTGCATCTGACTGTGAATAATTCAGGATGAACTAGAGTCCTTGGAGAGGCTTGGCAAACAAGTAAATCATCCGCTGTGTTTTTTCTACAGACAATTACATGCAGGTTGGAGCAAATATTTATACATATTTCACAAAGTAACAATGACGGTGAGAGGTGCAGGATGAATAAAGATGCTGGGAGCAGAATATATCCTACAGTTCAGCCACATATTGATATACCTTCTGACCACGATGTCCAGTAGAGCCCCTATGACCATCCAGACCAGACTCTCCCTGTAATACACAAGAAAATGTATTATTAAATTAAAATATTTAAATTGTTATTAAAATACAACCTTAATTAAATGTTATTTAGCCCTGCTCTTCCAAACACCTCTCACACTACACAGGGGGGAGGAGCAAGATGGCGCCTGTGTTTGGCTTTGCCAGCTTTACTCCCATGCACATATTTTATGCACTATTATTTTTGAATTATGTAGTTTCTATTAGTCTGGACAAAAACTTTGTCATTTCGGCTACCCGTGTTTATGATCGGGATGCGCTGTTGGCAATCAGAGTCATTGGTGAATTGTTGAGACAGCTGGAGCAGTTTCAGAGGGCGTCTTCCATCTCTGTTTGTTTGTTGCTCACCTGAGTGTTTCCTGCTAAGCTCCAGACGCAAAAAGCCGAAAAGGGGATCTAGAGCTGGTGTCCAGGTGCGTTTAAGACTATACCGTAAATTCGCTGGGAAGTGTGGAGTGTTTCGCTATCTTCGGTCTTTTTCTCAGTCCTCCAGCTGGGAGAATGACACGTCATCTGGAGCCTGGCCAGCAGGAGCTACCGCCTGGCCATTAACTTTGTCATTCAACTTACAGAGACGGGGATCATCGTAATAATAATCGGAGATCTGCTTATCCTATACATTAATCTGTGCGTTGTTTAACCCGTGTGCTGCTGTCAGCTGATGTGAGAGCCGCAGAGTTGTTTTCGCTGCGAATGGGCCTTCTCAACGCCCGCTCCTTTAGCAATAAATCTTTTGCCTTGAACGAACGTATTGTGACGGTGCAAGGTATGCGGACTGACAGGCCCTGCCATCATCAGAGAGGATGCTGAGTAATGTGTGGAGAATAGTTATTAACATTACTGGTAATGTGTTAAATGATGTGTAGTTATTCTGTTTTTGAGAGTTATGGAGACATGGGAAGCACACTCGGGGATGCTGAAGTGTCTGATATGTAGAAATTGACACCATCACTGTGATGTGAATGTGGCTGAGTGAGGTGGCTGTCAGCACGAGCAGAGGGTTGGAGGTGAATTGAGTGGTGTATTGTAAATAAAAGACATTTGCTGTTGAGAATGAGCTCCTCTCGTCAGATTCCTTTCTTCACAGACGCGACAATTGGTGTCACAAGTGGGCCTCGGGTTGATCTGCACGAACTGATGGACCAGATCAATGAGGTGGACAGACAGCTACAGCGTGAGGAAGAGTTGCTGCGACAGGAGCTGCGGGACCGCGCTGACGGTCACAGCACGGCAAAACCAGAGTGGTGGGAAGACGGGCTACGGGCTACTGATCGTCGGGATGAACCGCGTAGCATCGCGCGGGTCGGAGACGCCCGGCCAGCGATGGCACAGGAGGCAGCTATAAACGGCAGACCCGAAACCGGCCGGCTCGTGGGTGTACCTTTGCCTGAACACTGCGATGTGGAACCCGGACCGGATTGCACTAAACTCGCCACTGACTCTGCCCCAGTTCGATGGGTCCGCCGACTGGGCTGAATTCGACGTGCAGTTGAGGGTCGTGGCGAGAACGCTGGGATGGTCGGAAAGGGAGACGGCGGTGCAACTATGCATGTCACTGCGCGGGCGAGCCAGACGGGTCCTCATCGAGTTGAGAGACGAGGACTTACAGGAGCTGTCTGCTTTGCGCGGCGCACTGAGTGCGCGGTTCGGCGAGCAACCCTCGGGAGGCGCGGCACGGCAGAGACTGATACAAAGGCGTTGCGCGCGGGGAGACTGTATTGCGGACCTGGCAGCGGACCTCTCACTACTGGTGCGCCAAGCGTACCCCACTTTCTCCGAGGCATTTAGGCGAAGCCTGGCATTGGACTGGTTCGTAGAGGCCCTGGAACCTTTTGAACTATGACAGTACATGCTCCTGAAGGACCCAGCGTCGCTGGATGCGGCAGTGGAAGAAGCGGTGAGGGCGGAACTGGTGTTTTCCGGCGGAGAAGCAACATAGCCATCACCCCCCACCAGACCGGGCCGGGAGCCAACGGTACGGCGGGCTAGATTATGCTGAAGTTGTGGGTCACCAAACCTGCACGATCGGGACCCTACCCTCCTCACGCCGGCTGGGCTTCAACGGATTCTACACCCCCCTGGTCATAAACAGACGGCAGGTGAGTGCCTTAACTGATACGAGGTCAGCTGTGTCTGTACTACGTTATGGTATGCGGGTTATTGGGCCTGAGATGAGAATTGTCACCGGGGAACGTCTAGACCTAGTTACGGTATGGGGAGAAAGAGTTGTGTTGAATGACCATACTATAGCGAGGGTGGACTTCGGACTGGGTGCGTTCACACATAAGTTTTGGTTGGGCCACACCTGTGACGAATGTATTTTAGGTCTAATTTCTTAAGACAGGCGGGGGCAGCCGTGCACTGTGGTTCCGGGACTGTGTTGTTCGATAGTGAACCCGCCGGGGAAATACATAGAGTGTGAGCGGAACAAGCCAACGGCACAGGTTAGTGCGGCCGTCCGCGAGATGTGGACTCGCTGTGTGGGTCACTTAGATGCCGGACAAGGGGCTCGGGTCTGGTCCTTGTTAGAGGAATGCATAGACATCTTTGCGTTGTCCGACCACGACTGCTCTAGAAACATGTTAGCGTCACACGATATCGAAACCCGCGACGCGAAACCGATCCGCTCTAGACCCCACCGCATGTCGTTCGCGAGACGCAAAATAGCGGATAAGCTGATTAGTGATTTGGCAGAGGCGGGCATTATCGAACCCTCGAGCAGCCCGTGGGCATCACCTGTAGTCCTGGTGCAAAAGAAAAGTGGTGACTGGAGATTCTGTGTGGACTACAGGTGTCTCAATGTGATCACAAAGCTCGATGCGTACCCACTACCGAGGGTTGACGAGTCTTTAGAACTGCTCGCGGGTTCGACGTGTTTCACCTCTCTAGACCTACGCAATGGGTACTGGCAGGTTCCCCTAACCGAGCCAGCCAAGGAGCGGTCGGCTTTCACCGTCGGGAAAGAGTTGTGGCAGTTTACAGTACTACCATTCGGGCTATGCAATGCACCCGCGACCTTTGAGCGCCTCATGGAAAAGGGTCTTAAAGGGGGTCTCGACATCAAAATGCATGGTTTACTTAGATGACGTGCTTGTATACGGGAGCTCGTTTGAGACAGCGCTGGCTAACCTGAACAAGATTTTTTTTTAAATTTGCTGGGCAAATTTGCGACTGAATCCCGCCAAGTGCAATCTACTGCAGCGGCGACTTAATTTCCTGGGACATGTCGTCAGTAAAGAGGGAATAGGGACAGACCCAGCGAAAACGGAGGCGGTGAGGAACTGGCCCCGGCCGACGACCGCCAAACAGGTTAGGAGCTTCCTGGGTCTAGCCTCATATTACAGGAAATTCGTGAGGGGTTTCGCGGACATCACTGCACCGCTTCATGCACTCACGGGGGGGACATCAAAATTCACGTGGTCGCCTGACTGTGAGGATGCTTCCGCGCATCTGAAAGATAGGCTGTGCAACGCACCGATACTAGCGTACCCTGAATTCGGTGAGGAGTTCATTGTGGATACGGACGTGAGTGATCATGGTGTAGGGGGCATGCTATCCCAGGTTCAAGGGGGAACCGAACGTGTTATCGGGTATTACAGTCGTACCCTGAGTAAAGCGGAAAGGAACTACTGTGTAACTAGACGGGAACTACTGGTGATAATCGCGTGTCTGGAGAACTTCAGGCCGTACATATATGGTGTCCCTTTCCGCCTACACACAGATCACGCGTCGTTACAGTGGCTTTTGAGCCTGCGTGACCCGGAGGGGCAGTTAGCTCAGTGGCTAGCTAGGCTGCAAGAGTTTAGATTTGCCATCATACACTGGCCGGGCGCAGCCCACAGCAACGCTGACGCTCTGTCACGTAGACCGTGCCTAGATGGGTGGTGCAGACACTGCATAAAAATCGATTCACGCAACACTGAACCAGAGCGCTGGGCTCAGACGACCTGACATACTGCCCATACCGGTCCTCGAGCCCTGCGATGCCGAACAATTCAGGGCTGCCCAGCTAGCTGATCCGGAAATTGGTTGGTGCATGGGACACTTAGAGGCCTGCCTGCCTGGGAAGACGCGTGCAGACGAAGTCCAACGGTGAAAGCATTAAAGTCAAACTGGGCTGGCTTGCGGGTAGTACAGAAGGTACTGTGCCGCGAGTGGGCAGAACCGTCCACGGTTGGGTCGATCCTACAGAGTGTGGTACCAGTGGGGTTGAGAAATGACGTCCTGAGCTCAATGCACGGTGCACTGGGCAGTGCGCACTTTGGCATTACCAAGACGCTCCGTTGGCTACGACAAAGGTTCTGGTGGCCGAGGTGTAGACGCAACATAGAGCTGTTCGCGCACTGCTGTGACACGTGTGCCGCAAAGAAAGGGCCAGCACTGCTGTCCAGAGCGCCGTTGGTCCCTATGCAGTTGGGCTCGCCGATGGAGAGGGTGGCTGTCGATGTTATGGGGCCGTTTCCAGTTACGGAGGCAGGTAATAGGTACGTCCTAGTGGCCATGGACTATTTTACAAAGTGGCCTGAGGCGTATGCTATCGCGGATCAGAGTGCGACCACAACTGCGTTGGTACTGGTGAATGAGTTCTTTTGCCGTTTTGAAGTACCTGAGACGCTGCATAGCGACCAGGGTCGGAATTTCGTGTCCGAAATAATGGGGGAGGTGTGCAAGCTGCTGGAGGTGAAGAAGACCAGGACCACCCCGCTGCACCCGCAGGGGGACGGCCTGGTAGAACGGTTTAACCGGACATTGGCGACCCAGCTCGCCATGGTCACCAGTGAGCACCAGAAAGACTGGGACGTACGCCTACCTGTGGTTCTACTTGCGTGCCGCTCGGCTGTACAAGAGTCTACCGGGTTTACTCCTGCATGCCTCATGTTTAGCAGAGAACTGCTGGCTGGCTGTCATGACGGTGCTGTGGACGTTTCTGCTGCTGTGCATTGTCCCTTCCAGAGCGATGCAGAGACAAGGGAGGGGGAGCTGGCTACTGACCATGGCGACGCAGCGGGAGGAGATGCAGTAATGACCCCTGAGCTGATGGACGCTAAGGCACCCCCCCTCTCTGTCACTGCCACTGCGCGCTCCCCCACAGCCTGCATCCATACCCGGCCGGCAGGGCAGCGGAGAGCACGCAGACCGCCTTGTCACTTGGATGACTACGTCATCACATCTCCACACTGAGGGTCGCCGGGACGGCTGACTGTGGGGGGGGGGCATGCAAGGTATGCGGACTGACAGGCCCTGCCCTCATCAGAGAGGATGCTGGGTAATGTGTGGAGAATACTTATTAACATTACTGGTAATGTGTTAAATGATGTGTAGTTATTCTGTTTTTGAGAGTTATGAAGACATGGGAAGCACGCTCGGGGATGCTGAAGTGTCTGATATGTAGAAATTGACACCATCACTGTGATGTGAATGTGGCTGAGTGAGGTGGCTGTCAGCACGAGCAGAGGGTTGGAGGTGAATTGAGTGGTGTATTGTAAATAAAAGACATTTGCTGTTGAGAATGAGCTCCTCTCGTCAGACTCCTTTCTTCACGGACGCGACAGTATTATGAAGGAGTCCCTTGACTTTATGTTTTTAACTGAAACATGGCAGCAAAGCTTGGAATATGTTCATCTGTGGGAACTCTGTCCAGGTAACTTTTCTGTGCTTGCAACCCCCCGGGAAATGCACCGAGGGGGTGGATTAGCGGCCGTGTTTAATGATTGTCTTTCTTGCAGGCTTGTTAACACTAGAGCTCCTAGAGAAGCGAAAAATTTCACAGGGCTTGGTAGGGTCCATGTAGCCCACTCCCCTGCTGTGAAGGGATTAACGCCCATTGTCTTGGTAATGCGGTGGAAGCGGCTCACCCCCAGCTCATACGCCTGCCAAAGCACAAGCTGGCTCACCCCCAAGCTCATATGACCAAAACACCAAACGTGATACTTCACGAAAAAGTTGAAGTTACAAGCAGACTGTATGTTACCGATACTACAACAAACGGCAGAAAATTTGTAGACTCGTCTTTCAAAAGTTACAATTCAATCGCACGTAGAGACGACAGTTTCTCTAATGAGTCCCGTCAAACAATAAAAATAAATAAAAATGTTTGAATCTTGCTCTTTGTATATTTCATATACTATACTATATAATATTTGTTGTAATCAAACACTTTCTGTTTCCGCGTTTGAAAAGCTAAGAAATTATATGGCGCAATTAGCTTGATGCTAATGTTATATAGGAAATCCCATATCATTGCTAGCGAAAATTAGCATGGTCGCGTTGCATCACTGCATCACTGATAAATGTTGTGATCTAAACAGCAGGCTGGAAAAGGAGAGGAAAAGACAGGAAAACAAATTCATGTGCTCTCTATCTATCTATCTATCTATCTATCTATCTATCTATCTATATTTGTGTTAGAAGCATTTGATAGAAGCATTTGTGTTTCTGCTTGTTTGTGATCTGTGATCTCTGTGATCAGAGACTTTCTGGGTGAGGCTGCTGCCTCAGTCTTGCTCTGTGAATTAACATAATAAAGGGTGATGTTTGGCTTTGCTAATTGCTGGCAAGAAGGAGAAGAAGGAGGGGTGATGTCCTCAGAATCCTGAATTCTCAGGAGCTCTAGTGTTAAATCAGCCCCCTTCGTTTCATTTGAACTTCAAATAATCAAAGTTGGCTCTCTGAAAATATTTTATTGCATTTTAATTTACCGTCCTCCAGGTGCAGCCAGCATGTTTTTAGCTGAGTTCCTGTCTTCTATTATTAAGCTGGAGAATGTTTTAATATTGGGTGATTATAATCTTCACATTGACGATGTATCCTGTAAGGCAGCGGCTGATCTAATTTCTATCACATACTCTTTTCATTTTACTCAGCATGTGTGTGTCCCTACTCATAAAAAAGGCCACACTTTTTTTGCCTCTTTTGATTTAAACATCACTGATGTGGACTCATGTTTCATGTTTTAACACCCACTGTATTGATATTTTGCACATTATAGCACCTGTAAAATGGAGCACTGTGCAGCATACAAGCTGTCCTTGGATTAACAATTAAATCCTTAGTATGAGGAGTTTGCCGTAAGGCTAAGTGTCAGTGGAAAAGCTCTAAGTTGGAGGTTCATAGACTCCATCTTAAAGAACTGATCAGCTCCCTAAATGAACAGATGCAAGGCAAGCAGTTTTAGATAACCAGGCAGACAACTAGAGAGGAGCAGGGGGTTTCGAGGGAGAGCAGCAAAGGTGGGGGAGTTATCAAAACTTAGAGAGAAAGAGTATGAGAGGGAGGACATCGCCCAGCATGGGAGACTTTTTGCTCGGACGCTGCTGAGATCCACTTGGGTTAGGTAGAGTTCTAGGCAACTAGCACCAGTGCACTGGAGAGTTTGTACCACGTATATTTTGGCTATTTTATATTCGCTTATATTTCATATAAATTGATCTAGAAGAACTTTTGGTGTCAAGACTTTGCTTGGGTCACTCAGTCAAAACCAATCGGTTCATTGGGGCAGTGTTGGGGCCTATCTGGGTCAGGAGAAAATATCCCAACAAGACCTATCTCTAAATTTCCATTTTTATCAAAGATCCTTGAGAAGGATGTAGCAGAACAACTCAAATGCTTTTTGTTGCAAAATTATTTTATGGACATTTTTCAGTCTGGATTTCGCAAATTGCATTCTACAGAAACCGCTTTAATAAAAGTTTCAAGTGACTTGTTGATGGCAGCTGACTCAGGAAACTTTACTGTGTTAGTATTATTGGACTGTAGATCACTCTATTCTTATCAACAGACTGAGAGATGTGTTTGGTATTTCTGCCTTGGTGCTAAATTGGTTCAACTCTTACTTATCTGAAAGGTCTTTTACCGTTCTTATGAATCATGTTTATTCTGATGTTGCACCACTGTCCTGTGGGGTACCCCAAGGTTCAGTTTTGGGCCCAATCCTCTTTTTATTGTACCTCTACCCTTTAGGAGACATTTTAAAATGTTACAGTAATGTTTCATATCATCTGTACGCTGATGACATTCAGCTGTACTGTTCCTTTAGAGCCTCTGAATTCTACAAATTGTCTGATCTTGTTGATTGCCTGTCACAAGTTAAAGTATGGCTGAACAACAACTACCTGCAGTTAAATGCAAACAAGACTGAAACTGTTATTGTTGCTCCTGATGATAAAATCCCTGTAATAAGGCAGCATCTTGCTTTTTTAACTCCTTCAGTAAAAAATAGTCTCAGAAATTTGGGTGTTGCTTTTTGATAGTTCCTTGTCATTTGATACCCATTGTATATCTTTAGTTCGTAACTGTTTTTATCATTTAAGGAATATTTCAAAACTGAGATCTTTTGTATCACAGAAGGAACTAGAGAGGTTGTTCATGCTTTTATTTCTTCATGTTTAGATTACTGTAACAGTCTTTTTATACATCTTAATAAATCCTCCTTGGCTCGGCTTCAGTCCGTGCAGAACCTGCAGTGAGGCTGTTAACAAAGTCCCATAAGACAGCCCATATTACACCTGTTCTGGCCTCTCTGCACTGGCTACCTGTGCACTTAAGGAGTCATTTAAAAATGTTGGTTTTAACCTTCCGAGCGCTTCATGGTCAGGCCCCCAAATATACAATATATTAGATTTTTTGAAGCCTCTCTGTCCATCCAGGTCTTCAAATGCTGCTGGCTGTACCTCGAACCTGTTTTAAAACTTGTGGAGACAAAGCTTTTCAGGTGGTGGCTCCAAAGCTCTGGAACGCTCTACCACTGTCCATTCGCTGCTCTGATTCCTCTGCCTGTTTTAAGAAACATCTTTTCAAAAAGCCTGCCTAAATAAAAATGTCTTAAGTGCTGTTCATTGTTTTAATTGTTGTATTATCTGTGACTTGTTCTTAGTTTATTTGTTCAGCACTTTGTGATGATTCTGTCTGTAAAAGGTACTATACAAATAAAGCTTACTTTCTTACACACATGAAAACGCACACTGAATGTAGTATAGTAAAATTAATGAAAGATTCGTAATGATGGGTTTCTCCAGACTTTTAAATGCATTTTCAATCATCCTCATGGTGGAAGATCTAGTGAGAAGTTACTGATCAAACTAAAACAAGGGAATCGTTCTGTTGCGGCTTACGCGATGGAGAGTTTAGAAAAATATCAGCTAGGAGTCGCTGGAACGAGGCTCCACTTTTAATTTTTTTTTATAATGGATTAAGAACAGAACTGCTTCACGAATTGGCATGTCTATATGTATAGACAATTTATTGCAGGAAAGGAAAAATAAGTTTTTCAACGGAATTCTCTGCCTCGCCATGAAACTCGAAATACAGAGGACAAAGAGGCGGATGAACCTATGCAGTGTGATTCATCGCCTCTGAACTCAGGAGTAGGGCTGCCACAAATGATAATTTTTTATAATGGACTAATTGCCGATTCATTTTTATGATTAGTCGACTAATCGGACCGTACGTTAATTGAATATAAAACATACAGCTTATCACACTAGAATGCAACTGCTATTATATAACCATCATTAGATTTCAGTTATATGCTAACTAAAAATAAAAACAATTAAGATCATAGTTCATTAAACCTTTAATGAAATTTGCAGCTTGTTGCAACAAACAATTATTAAAATAAGTATAAGGCACTGGCTTAAACAATGCAAAAATAAATACATTAATAAAGAAATTATATTTTTTTGGGTTTTTCTTTCTTTCATGTGTCTCTGGCATTAAACTTAGCTACATTTAAATCAAATTAGGTAGGTACCTGAAACTAAAGAATTATTCACAAAAATAAAGTTTTGATCTCACTGATGTTACAGAAAACACACAAATGCGTGCTAAGGCTAATGAAACAAATCGCCATCACTAATGTTAACTTTTACAGCTACCAAGATAAGTATACCATGATAAGTAAGTACTAAGTTAACGCTCAGTTTACGCTAACTTTAGCAGATAACTAGCAATTTAGATTACAGAGATGACGGTCTCTCTTCATCATTGTCACAATCAGCCACAACATGCTTTAGGTGCCTGTGCATCGCGGTTGTGCTGCCGTGCAAGGCAAGTTCTGCCTTGCAGATATTGCACGTGTTTCGGAACCCGGCTACGGAAAATTATCCCACACTTTTGAGTTCCGTAGCTGGGTAGCCATTATACCAGTCTGTATAACATCCCGGGATGTTGTCCACAGTCTATCCTGGTTTCCACTACTGTGTATGTGCATCAAGGACAGGAAGGCAGACACAGCAGTGGAAACTGCCGCAGCAGTTTGGAAAGAGAAAAAAAACGACACATCGACTAATAAATTAGTCGTTGACAATTTGTTGAAAAATGTTGGATTTTAGCCAATAATCATTATGTAAATATGGGAAAAAAGATGGCGCCGGTGTGTTGTTTGGCTGCTCGTCCCCTCTCGCCTAAATTTACCATAGCCATAGTGACTGTTTACCTAATTGTGGCTTTTATAGCACCTACTGCATTATCTGCTCTCTCCTATGATCAGGAGACACTTCTTTTAATTCGATCCACTATGATGGAAGCGTACAGTGAAAATCTCAGAGAAAACTGCCCTTTCAGTTCATGGCGTTACACCTCCTTACCTGTCAGCGTCTGTGGCCTTCACTGCGGCAATGCTCAGAGGAAAAGACGCCGGAGAAAGCGTGGAAATCGAGGAGGAATTTGGGTGAGGACTGGGAGATTACTTGGACAATCATCGGAGATCCACAGCGCGCCTCTGACTTTCAAACTTGAAGGCGATCGCTATATCTCCCGACGCTCCATGGAGTGTAGATACTCCGGCCTCATTCAGCTGCTCCCCGCTTCCTCGCCGGCTCAGTTTCGCCTTACGGGGCGATTGCATGTAAGAAGTGGAGGGATTAACCACCAGAATCTTCATCACTTGGATCTTCAGCCACCGATACATTTTAAGCCCATTCCGGTAAAGATGGCTCTTATTAATGCGCGATCAGTCTCAAACAAAACTTTCATTCTGAACAACTTTATTAAGTCACGTGATTTGGACTTTCTATTTGTGACTGAATCATGGCTCACGCCAGGTGATTCATCTGCTCTGAATGAACTGACTCCTCTGAACTTTTCATTCCTGAACACGCCACGGAAGGCTGGCAGAGGTGGAGGACTGCTGTCCTTGTTCAACTCTCGCTTCAAATGCCAGGTAATGCCCGTGGAAATGTGCTCAAGCTTTGAGGTCCAGATGTTTAAAGTGGAATTACCATCTCCGCTACTTTGTGTTCTTCTCTATCGTCCTCCCAAAAGCAATACTAACTTCATACAGGAATTTTCAGACTTCTTATTTTTAATTGTTCCAACCACGGATTCCCTTTTGATCCTTGGGGATTTCAATATTCACGTCTGTTGCCCCGCTAAACCGTTGGTAACAGAATTTCAAAACTTAAATGAGTCCAGTAACCTTCTTCAGTCTGTTACTAGTCCTACTCATCAGCATGGACACACTCTTGATCTTGTGCTTTCATCAGGCTTCTCTGTATGTAATGTGGAAGTGCAGGATTTCTGTCTTTCAGATCATAAACCAGTTGTTTTTAACTCAACCTTTTCACTATCATCACCTAAAGTGCATAATAGCTCGTACTATTCTCGTACAATAAATCAGTCCACTTCCCATTTGTTCACTGATGCCTTTTTAGCATCACCCTTTCACTCTGCCAATGAACCCTCTTCTTTAAAACTGAACTTAGAAGACCTCACTAATACCTTTAATTCAACATGCTCAGATATCCTGGATGATATAGCTCCACTTAGACTTAGAAAGCCCAAAGCTAAAAAACAGCCCTGGTTTAACACTGAAACACACTCACTTAGACTACTGTGCAGGAAAGCAGAGCGAAACTGGAAAAAAGATAAGCTCCAAGTTTCATACGAAATTTTTAGGGATTCTTTGGTCAAGTTCCAGCTTTCTGTGAAGTCGGCCAGAGCTAAATACTTTTCAAATTTAGTCTCTACTCACTCAAACAATCCTAGGGTTCTTTTTAATACGATAAACTCGATTTTAACACCGGCTGATACCTCTTATATTAAAGAGTCTCCAGAATCATGTGAGAAATTCCGTAGCTATTTTTCTGACAAAATTCAAGCTATCAGATCAACCATTCCCTTATTGGACAATGCTATCCTTGAGAATCCTGCCTGCTCTGCTTCTTTGTCAGAGTTCGACCAAATCTCTTTGTCCCTGTTGACTAAGATTGTGTCTAGTATGAAGCCGGCCACATCTATACTGGACACCCTTCCAACACGCCTTTTTAAAGAAGTCTGGAACTCTATCGGATCTAGTGTATGCGCTATTATAAATTCTAGCCTCTTAAGTGGACTGGTTCCTTTGTGTTTCAAGCACTCAGTTGTTCAGCCTCTTATTTAAAAACCTAATTTGGATCAAAAAGCAATCAAAAATTCTGGAAAAGGTTGTTTGTAATCAACTTTCTTCCTATTTAGCAGAGAATAATATATTGGACAAGTTTCAATCAGGTTTCCGAGCTCATCACAGCACAGAATCAGCCTTACTTAAATTAACGAATGATATCCTCCTTAATTTGGACCGTAATTCATGTGTCGTTTTAGTCATGCTGGACCTTAGCGCCGCTTTTGACACTGTCGATCACGATATTTTAATAAAGCGTCTTAACACGGTGGCAGGGGTCCAGGGGAAAGCACTAGCTTGGTTTTCTTCCTACCTAAAAGATCGCTCTTTTGCTGTCCAATTAGGTAAGTCAGTGTCATTATCATCTCCCATTGCTACTGGTTTGCCACAGGGTTCCATCTTAGGCCCCATTCTCTTTTCACTTTATTTAGTTCCTTTAGGTTTAATTTTTAAAAAATATGAAATCTCGTATCATTGCTATGCTGATGATACTCAGCTATACTTACCACTGAAACCGGGGGATACGCACTCTCTAAACATCTTGTCAGCGTGTATGAGGGAAGTCAAACTATGGCTAACTAAAAACTTTCTTAAGCTCAATGAGGACAAAACAGGTTGTCCTGTTTGGCAAACCTGGTAACATTGAATCCTTCAAAAATAATCTGAGTTGTCATTTTCAAAATTTATCTCATTGTGTGAAAAACCTTGGAGTTATTTTTGACCCAGCACTTAAATTTGAAAAGCAAATCAACTCCGTTGTAAAATCAAGTTTTTTCCAATTACGCCAAATTGCTAAACTTAAACCGATTTTGTCATTTAAGGATCTCGAGACTGTTATTCATGCTTTTATCACAACACGCCTTGACTATTGTAATTCCCTGTACATGGGGGTAAATCAGTCCTCTCTGGCCCGTCTGCAACTCGTTCAAAATGCAGCTGCTAGACTCCTTACCGGAACAAAAAAACGTGACCATATTTCTCCAGTCCTGGCTTCATTACACTGGCTTCCTATCAGGTACAGGATCCATTTTAAAATCCTACTGTTTGTTTTTAAGGCTCTTCATGGTGTGGCCCCGCGGTACATTTCTGATTTGATTAGTCCATATAATGCAAACAGGTCTCTTCGGTCTTCTAACAAACTACTGCTTAAAATTCCCACCTCACGTTTAAAACATAAGGGTGATAGGGCTTTCTCTGTTGCTGCCCCAACTTTGTGGAACTCTTTGCCCTATGAAATTAGATCAGTGTCTTCAATTGAGCAGTTTAAATCGTGCCTTAAGACCTATCTTTTTTCACTTGCTCATGACTGCAAGTGATACGTCAATCAGTTCAATAATGTGGTTTATGGTCTATCGCCTTCTTAGTGATTTATCTTATATTTTTTATTAGATTTTATTGTAGGTTCAATTTTATGTATGTATATGTGTGTGTGTGTATGTATATATGTATGTATATACGGTATGTACATGTATGTATGTGTATATGTGTGTATATGTGTGTGTATGTATGTGTATGTATATGTATATATATATGTATGTATATGGGTGTGTGTATGGATACTGTGTATACTTTTTTAATCTGTTGTACAGCACTTTTGGTTAGCCTTGGCTATTTTAAAATGTGCTTTATAAATAAATTGAATTGAATTGAATTGAATTTAATAGTCGACATTATAGTGACTAGTCGACTAATCATGGTAGCCCTACTCAGGAGAGTTGTGTATGCAGGAGAAAGAACCAGGACACGTAATGAGACGTTATACCTGGGTTCTGGATACGACATACAAAAAACCGAGGGCCAAGGTGAGTAAAAGGCAAGCGGAGCTATTGTGCAAATCCCTTACCCTTATCCAGCCTATCTCACATACGTACAACTGGCGCGTATGTATCTACTGCATTAATAGACTCTGGAGCCGAGGGAAATTTCATGTGCAAGTCCCTCGCTCTTGAACTGCATATAACTCTGCACCCTCCTAATAGGCCTCTATGGCTCTCTGCCTTGGACGGAGCTCCTGTAGGTCAAGGATTTGTATATATGCAATCGGCTCCTATTCGAGTAAAAGTGGATGCTATGAATAGTGAAGAAATTGTGTTTTTTATTGTAGATGCTTCTGAGTTTCCCATCGTACTAGGCCTTCAATGTTGCAAAAACATGATCTGTGCATATCTTAGGAGAGGTTGGATATTGTTAAGTGGTCCTGTTTTTGTTTTAAGCACTGCATTAGACAACCTATATTGCGTTTATCTTCCACCAGCATAGAGAGTCCTGAGGTGCAGTCCTGATGTGCAGACTTGCATACCGAGTGAAAATGTTGATCTGAATGAGGTTTTTAGCAAAGAGAAGGCCAGACTTCTTCCTCCACATCGCCCCCATGATTGTCAGATTGAGCTTATTGAAGCAGTATCTTTACCTAAAGCCAGGATATATCCTCTATCACAAGAAGAGGACAATGTCATGAATGATTATATCGAGGAGTCACTGCAGCAGGGATTTATACGCTCTTCCACGTCATCTCTGGCCTTGGGCTTCTTTTTTGTTAGAAAGAAGGATGGAGGACTAAGACCGTGCATCGAGGGGTAAACCAGATATCTAAAGCCTACCCATATCCTTTGCCTCTAATCCCAGACGCTTTAACAGTTAAGAGACGCTCAACTTTTCACCAAACTTGATCTCTGGAGTGCCTACAATGTAGTGCGTATGAAGGAAGGAGACGAGTGGAAAACTGCATTCCACAAAACCCGGGGTCACTAGGAATATTTGGTGATGCCTTAAGGACTGAGTGTAGCACCTTCAGTCTTTCAATCATTCATAAATGAAGTATTAAGACAGTACCTTGGTGTTTTTGTGATAGCCTATATGGATGACAGCCTTATATATTCTAGGACGCTACAGGAACACATTCAACACGTACAACCCAAGACACCTGAAGTGGTCTGCAGAGGCTCATATAGCTTTTGACAAGCTTTCACTAGCGCTCCAGTGCTCAAACACCCAGGCCCCTTGTGCGCTTTTGTTGTTGAGGTGGATGCTTCCAATGTAGGGATCGTAGGAGCTTAGTGTTGTCGTTCGCGAACGAATTAATCATTTGAGTGAACGTACTGAATCGAATCACTTCCTCAGCTGATTCGTTTTTTTCTCAGTTCAGTAGTTGAGCTCAGCAGCGACCGTGCAGGCTGGCAGGGGAACTGCTGTGTGGTCTGTGAATCACCAAATCACCCGCAAATCTGGAGGCAGAGACTCTCATTGCAAGGGAACTGTGCTTGCTCAGTGATTTGTTCACTGAACTGAGGGCTCCCATTCACTCACCGATTTGTTCACTGAACTGAGGGCTCTCGTTCACTCTCTGATTCGTTCATGAACTGAGGGCTCTCGTTCACTCTTTGATTTATTCACCCAGAGAACTGTTGGGATGTGATTCACGTTTGCGCTGCCACTCGCTCACATTTTCTTTTTGATTGCACATTTAAGCTGATATTTTTTCTGAATGTAGTTTATATATTAATTTAATATTTATTTCGCACACAAAGTTGTAGGTTAGTTCATACTGATTTTTTTGTATTATATTAGTGATCCCGTGCCGCTTCAGCTTTTGTGATTTCACTCGGGTTTTTATAAGATATTAATGGGAAAAATAATTTGTGGGTCTTCGCTTTTTTGCCGGTTGTCTGTGGAATTTGATCGGTGGAAAAAAACATATATTTTATGATTTTTTTACATGACAAAATCCCAAAATGTATAAAAATATATTATAAGTATTAATTCTAACAATAAAGGAATGTTATAAATAATAAAATAGTACAAATTACAGTAAATAGTGTATATTTACTCTCGGGAACGAAAACCAGCATCACTTGCCTTAGACGCTACTCGCCTACATGAGATTGTAAACAACACACGATTGGTTGCTTCCTGGACAAGCACACATGCACAGAACAGTGTGGGAACGGTTATTAGGGGAAAGGTTTATGTAATGTAAGTGTGGGGAGGGTTTATAAAGCTTTAATATAGTGTATAAATATAAATATACCGTTTCTACTCTGCGGATTTTCGGTTATTATTATTTCGGGCCGCCCAATGGAGGATGGGTTCCCTTTTGAGTCTTGGTTCTCCCGAGGTTTCTTCCTAATCCCCATCATCATAGGGAGTTTTTCCTCGCCACTGTCGCCTTTGGCTTGCTCATTAGGGATCTGGACCCATACGATTGTAAAGCTGCTTTGTGACGTGTGTTGTGAAAAGCGCTGTATAAATAAATTTGACTTGACATGACTTGACTTATTGCGGGGTGATTCTGGAATCTCCCACAAAAAACGAGGGATTACTGTATTTGTAATGTGATTTATATTTCCTATAATAAACCTAACATTTAGTTGCATATTTTTTATTTATACATTTTTTACAACACTCGCTTCCTAGTCCCGGAAGCCGTGAACTAAATTGAAACATGAACTGTTCAGCCATGTATCAGTTAGGTGGGTCGGAGTCGCAGGCTCCTTCTGCCAAGCACTGATCGATTGGATGAACGAATTTTTTTAGTGAACTGATTCTAATGATTGAGTTCATCTAAAAGAACTGCTGTGCCCATCACTATAGGAGCGGTATTATCCCAACAGATAGAAGTTAAGAGTCTCCATCCCGTAGCCTTTTATTCCCTAAAGTTAACCCGGCTGAGAGGAATTATGGTGTAGGTGAACAAGAATTGCTAGGTATCAAGCTTGCTCTAGAAGAGTGGCATCATTGGCTTGAGGGCACCAAGTTCCCTTTCACAGTCCTATCAGACCACAGAAACATGGAGTACTTAAGGAGAGCCAAAAGACTGTGCTTGACAGGCTCGTTGGTCTCACTTTTTTGAACATTTTAAGTTTACTATCAGTTACAAGCCTGGCCGCAGTATCACAGACGCCCTCTCCAGAATGTACGAAGAGGAGCAGGAGGAGGAGTTCTCCAGAGAAGAGACAATATTGCCCCCCAATGTAGTGGTATCATCCATGTGGTGGGAGATTGAGGAAGAAATAGATGCTTTATTAGCTAAGACTGACGTACCCACAGCCCAGTATGGCGCCATAGACAGCGAGTCAATCAGAGGTCCCTGTGGTAGACCGATGGATTGACCGCAGTGAACAGGTGTGGGAGCAGGCACATCAACGTGTCTCGACCGCTATAAAGAGGTATAAAGACTACGCTGATCAGCGTCTAGGAAACGCACCTCAATATCAAGTAGGTGATCGGGTATGACTCTCTTCAAAAGATTTCTGTAAGACTGGAGAATGCCAAAAGCTCAAGCAACGGTACCTGGGTCCCTACAGAATTACTAAATGTCTAAATGATTTAACATATCAGTTGGATCTTCCCCCTCACTATCGCATGTCAAATTCCTTTCACGTGTCTCTGCTAAAGCCAGTGACCCCAGGTCCATTGGATGAGGCTACACTGGCGATGGAGAAAGTCCAGACTATGGAGGAGGAAGGGACACCCTTAAACGCAGTCCGTGAAGTTCTAGACTCCAAATGACCGAGGGGCTCCTCTCTCCTCTGCTATCTGCCCGGGGGGGTTACTGTCATGCCCTGTGACAGGGGGACTCAAATTCCCAGCAGGCACAGCTCCCTAGATGCCGCTCCCACTCACCAGAATATTAGTCACCTGTTCTTCATTAGTATAAGGATCATGGAAAAAATTTGATTTCATAGGTGGGGGAACACAAATGCCTTGAGAACTGGGGGGGGGGTTCAGTGTGAGAACTTGGAGCGGTCGGTTTCTGAGTGGTCCTAGCACTTGATTCGTCGCTATTTAAATATTTGTTTTTAACCGTAAAACCTGCAGGGCACCAAAACTGGCTTTTGAAAAAGTGGGGGGGGGCATGGATTCGTCAATATTTAAATATTTGTTTTTAACCGTAAAAACTGCAGGGGACCAAAACCGGCATTGAAAAAGTTACGTCCATGATTACGTCCATGATAAGGATACGTCCATGATAAGGATACTTAAGACTATTGCACTTTGCCTGTGGTTGCGAAGAACTGGTTTTTCCAAGGCTTTCCACCACTTACCTGTACAAGCGTTGGTTCCCCCTTCCTTCTTATTATTGTATATTCTGAACTAATTCTTCTTTATTTTCTTCTAAAGGAATTCAAGCATTGAGTGAACAATCCCAAGTTGTGAGCAGCCTTCGTTTATGTTCCAGATCCCCTGCCCTTATATTCAGAAGGATTTATCATTATTTGTCCATGTTGTCAGAATAAAATCTATCACTAGTCTGCATACGTCTGCCTCCCTATCCTAGGGTTAGGGTTAGTTAGGTTACCCTAACCCTAACCTAGAGTTAACCGTTGTGTTGCAAGACAGTAATTGAGGAAAAGTCATAACATTTGACCATTGTTGTATCAAATTGTATGTGGACCCATGAGAATTGACTATGAGACTAACAATTGTATACTGTAAGAACTCTTGTTTTCTGTCTGTATACCTGTGTCTACGTACCTGTGGGCTCTTGTGCTAAGATTAATATGACTCATTTTTATAATTTGTACAGTGATTGTGGGAAAGACATTATATATAAAAAATAATAAAACTGATGATGACAATGATGACTACAATGAGGTGGATGTAATAAACATACTTTTATATAATTTGCTAAGAGGAGCTCTTCCACTGTTCTTTGTACGTCACTTTAAGCCTAGTCTAAACTTGGTCTGACCTTATTCACAGCTGGAGAAACAGGACATTAAAATAATCTGTTTGGTAATAAGAAACCACGTCTGAGTAAAGTGGTCTGAGCTCTGTTTACCAAATGCTTCATGGTGTTAATATAATCTTAAATGAGAGAGTTCAGTGTCATACTCACTCTGCCCTTTAACTATAAGCTTCATTTTACAATGTCTTTTGGAAAGACAGCATGTTTGGTACAAGTTATCATGTCCCAGTGCAGTGGTCTGGTTCTGTTTGGTACAAGTAATCATGTCCCAGTGCAGTTGTCTGGTTCTGTTTGGTATATCTAATCATGTCCCAGTGCAGTGGTCTGGTTCTGTTTGGTACAAGTTATCATGTCCCAGTACAGCGGTCTGGTTCTGTTTGGTATAAGTAATCATGTGCCAGTGCAGCGGTCTGGTTCTGTTTGGTATAAGTAATCATGTGCCAGTGCAGTGGTCTGGTTCTGTTTTGTATAAGTAAACATGTCCCAGTACAGTGGTCTGGTTCTGACACTCACTGGTTTTCCAGGTGGTCCTCTTGGTCCGCCTTCCCCTGTCTGTCCCTTTACAAACAGAGTGGGTGTTGCTGATAAAACAGTGAATGGGACTGTATAGCATATATTGGACTGATGTTTGATGTGATCTTACAGGAGGTCCTTTGACACCAATCACTCCTTTAGCCCCTGTTGGTCCCATATTTCCCTGTAAGACACATTTTAGTATCAGTATAAATATGAATATACAGAAATACAATAATACAATATGATAATAATAACTGTGATTATGAACTTACAGTTGGGCCTGGACCTCCTGTGGGGCCATGTAGTCCCACCTCTCCCTATTGAACACACCAGCAGGGGCAGAGTTCATTAATACTTTACTAACAGACTGGGGTCAGTACTACTGTACTAGCATACTGAGGTCAGTACTACTGTACTAACAGACTCGGGTCAGTACTACTGTACTAATAGACTGGGGTCAGTACTACTACAGCATACAGGTGGTCCTGATGCAGCCATAAATCCTCGCCGTCCTCGAGGTCCAGGGGGTCCCTACAAATATGCAAAAATTATAGAAAATGGAAAATATATGTAAACCAATCTTATTTTAAAGTATATATTTCTAATTTGTTAATTAATAAGTGTTATATTTATATGTTAAGCAACTCAGACGTCTTCCAAAATGTACTTGTCTTTAAAAATGAAAAATATAAACCATAGTCACCCTGTCAAATATATTTTACTCACAATATAGCCAGTCATTCCAGTCAGACCAATATCACCTTTGTTTCCCTATAGAGAGTCCAGAATGAGGTTAGAACTAAACCCCAGCAGGACAAATTGCACTAGATACAGCAAGACAGCAGGACAGATGGACAGCAGCTTCAAAGACAGACAGCAGGTCAGATGGACAGCAACTTCAAAGACAGACAGCAGGACAGATGGACAGCAACCTCAAAGACAGACAGCAGGCTACTTACTTTGTCCCCTTTCCTGCCTTTGTTACCTTGACGACCTGGTTCTCCTGCATAACCCTGACACCAACAAACACTGGTCTGAAGCATTTTAATGTTTTAATGGAACGTGCATGCAGACATAAAGCAACAGCAGGAAACACTAAGACCCTAACAGACTGACAGATTGAGACCCTAACAGACTGACAGACTGCTGCTCTCTGTGTCTAATGAATGAAACCCCTTCTTACCCACTCACCCAGCTCCCCCTTACAGCCCTCCTCTCCTCTATATCCCTGTGGGCCCTGCAGACACACACACACACACACACACACACACGCAAAAGTACACATCAAGAGTTAAATCAATATTGATTTAAATTACATACCGGGAGAAAAACTTGATGCTTTTCATCCACTCCCACAATCAGAATTAGAGAAAATAATTTCTTCCTTAAATTGTACTACCAGCACACTAGACTCAGTTCCCTCAAAGTTATTAAAAGAGGTATTACCAGCTGTAACTGAACCTCTTCTAACTTTAGTTAACTCTTCCATTACAATAGGTCACATGCCCAAATCATGTAAATTAGCAATTATTAAACCTCTGATCAAGAAAACAAATCTTGATCCGACTGTGCTATCTAATTATAGACCCATTTCAAACACATCATTTATATCTAAGATCATAGAAAAAGCTGTTGTCCAGCAATTATGCTTATATCTGCATAGGAATAACGCAGATAATAAAGTTCCAATCTGGTTTTAGGCCCCATCACAGTACTGAAACAGCATTAGTTAAAGTAACAAATGATCTCCACTTTGCTTCAGATCAAGGCTATGTATCACTGTTAGTGCTTCTTGATCTTAGTGCAGCATTCGACACAATTGATCATAGGATCTTGCTAGAAAGGTTAGAACGCTGGGTTGGAGTCTCTGGCACAGCCCTTTCATGGTTTTATTCTTACTTAACAAATCGCAGTTTGTAGAGCTCAATAATATTCCATCCGAACGTACAATAGTTAAATATGGGGTCCCGCAAGGCTCCATCTTAGGACCACTATTATTTACATTTATATATATTACCATTGGGCACAGTTATAAACAAACATGGTGTCAATTTTCACTGCTATGCAGATGACACTCAACTTTACATATCAGCCAAACCTGATGACAAACTCAGTTTAGGAAAAATTGAGGCCTGTGTAAGAGATATTAAATGCTGGATGTCTCTAAACTTCCTCCAACTAAATGAGGACAAAACAGAAGTTCTCCTTGTGGGCCCAAAGGCCGCAAGACAAACAATTCCAAATTTAATGCTTAATCTTGCAGACTATCCCATTACACCTGGCACAGTAGCCAAAAATCTAGGCGTCATACTCGACTCCGACCTATCATTTGATAAATACATAGATAATACTACTAGGATAGCATTTCTACATCTACGCAACATTGCCAAATTAAGAAATGCATTATCACAGGATGATGCAGAAAAATTGGTGCACGCCTTTGTTAGCTCTAGATTAGACTACTGCAATTCACTACTGTCAGGATGTTCAAATAGGAATCTAAATAAACTTCAAATAGTTCAAAATGCCGCAGCCAGAGTTCTGACCAGAACTAGAAAATTTCAGCATATTAGACCAGACCTATCAGCCCTGCATTGGCTCCCAGTTAAATTTCGTATTGATTTTAAAATTCTATTATTAACATATAAAGCACTACACGGGCTTGCTCCTGAATACCTCCAGGAACTTATTTCCTACTATGAACCCCCACGTCAACTAAGATCACAGGGTGCTGGTCTTTTATTAGTTCCACAAATTAATAAGGTAACAGCAGGTGGAAGAGCCTTTTCTTATAAGGCCCCCCAGCTTTGGAACAACCTCCCAAAATGCGTACGGGACTCTGACACAGTCACAATCTTTAAGTCTAGGTTGAAAACCTACCTATTTGGTTTAGCGTTAGATAATTAACATCCCCCCTTAGATAAAGGTACAGATCCAGGGGTTCATAGATGAAGGGTTTTATGGTAGACTGGGGCTCTGGTGCTGTCATCCTGTCACTGCTCGTGGTCACTCAAGTTTGTTGACAGTGCAGTGGATGGATGCCATTGTCTCAGAATGCCCCCAAGCCTATGTTACCTTCTGGTTCTGCCTTTTTAGCTAGGCTGTAATAGTTTAACTTAATGCCGGAGTTGCTGCCACACTCCAGAAATGTGTTTAATTTAATCTGTCCTGTATATGTCCTCATACAGAGCTAATTTTCCCTGTTTTATTTTCTCCACATGGCTGCCCGCCTGCTCGAGGAAAAATGAGATGAGGAGAGACAAGCGAGTTATCCAGTGCCAGCCACCTACTGCCTGACCGGATAAGCCTACACCATGATGGACAATACTACATCTTTTCCTTTTTTTATTTCTTTCTGTCTAAGTTGTTGTTGTTATGGTGACCGGTGTCGGCCAGAGGAGGATGGGTTCCCCCCCTGAGTCTTGGTTCCTCTCAAGGTTTCTTCCTCATGCAAAAAAAAAAACTAGGGAGTTTTTCCTTGCCACTGTCGCCCTTGGCTTGCTCACTGGGGGCTAGGACTCGGCACTTGTAAAGCTGCTTTGTGACAACAACTGTTGTAAAAAGCGCTATATAAATAAAATTTGATTGATTGATTGAGTTAGTAACATTGGATGCTGGATGTGTGTTCAGAATCTGTTCATGTGTTGAGGTAGCTCAGCAGTTAAGGTACTGCAGTACTGCACTAGTAATGAAAAGGTTGCTGGTTCAAACCCCCCAGTGTTACTGCTACTGCCTCCATGAGAAGGATTTTAATCCTCAACTGCTCAAATTATACAATTCTAAGTTACTTTGGATAAAAGTGTCTGCTACGCACTAAAATGTATAACTATAAATGTAAAATGTAAAACTATAAATATGCTGGGTTGTAAATAGTAATGTAAGTATACATAATAAATGTATTATGTAAATGTACATAAATACTTTCATAAATCGGTTCATACCTTTTCCCCATTCGGTCCTGTTTGGCCTGTTTCTGAGTCTTTGCCAGGTATCCCATCTTGGCCGGATCTTCCAGGAGGTCCAGGTATTCCTGTAGGCCCTACTCTGCCCTGATGCACAAATAAAACAGGAAATGTGAGGTGATTCAACACTAAATCACCATTTAACTCTGATGCACCTTCACAATCATACAAGCCAGATTCCAAAAAAGTTGGGACACTAAACAAATTGTGAATATAACTGAATGCAATGATATGGAGGTGCCAACATCTAATATGTTATTCAGAATAGAACACAAATCACAGATCAAAAGTTTAAAATGAGAGAATGTATAATTTTTAAGGGAAAAATGTTTCAAAATTTCATGGCATCAACAAATCCCAAAAAAGTTGGGACAAGGCCATTTTTACCACTGTGTGGCATCCCCCCTTCTTCTTACAACACTCAACAGACGTCTGGGGACAGAGGAGACCAGTTTTTCAAGTTTAGAAATGGGAATGCTGTCCCATTCATGTCTAATACAGGCCTCTAACTGTTCAATCGTCTTGGGCCTTCTTTGTCACACCTTCCTCTTTATGATGTGCCAAATGTTCTGTGAAAAATCTGGACTGCAGGCTGGCCATTTCAGTACCCAGATCCTTCTCCGGCGTAGCCATGATATTGTGATTTCTGCAGAATGTGGTCTGGCAGGCTTCTGAATGGAGTGTTGATAACAACTTGGTTTATCCTTGTCCTCTCTGGTCCGCATGACATGGCGTCCCAGTGTTCTATAAAGAACTTCAAATCGTGACTCATCTGACCACAAAACAGTCTTCCATTTTGCCACACTCCATTTTAAATTACCCCTGGCCCAGTACATTTGAGCTTGTGGAGCTTGCTTAGAAATGGCCTCTTCTTTGCACTGTAGACTTTCAGCTGGCAATGGCAGATGGCGCGGTGGATTGTGTTCACTGACAATGCTTTCTGGAAGTATTCCTGAGCCCATTCGGTTATTTCCTTGACAGTGGCATGTTTGAGGTGCAGTGACGTTTAAGGGCCCGGAGATCATGAGCATCCAGTAGTTTTACGGCCTTGACCCATACGCACAGCGATTGTTCCAGATTCTCTGAATGTTTTGATGATGTTATGCACGGTTGATAATGATAAGTCTTTGCTATTTTATGCTTTGTAACACCATTCTGGTATTGCTGCACAACAACGGTGGAATTAGTGATCCTCTTACCATCTTGATTTCAGAGAGACCCTGACACTCTGAGAAGCTCTTTTTATACCCAATCATGTTGTCAACTGACCTAATTAGTGTTAATTGGTCTTCCAGCTGTTCGTTATATGCTCAATTTCCTTTTTCCTTATTGCTACTTGTCCCAACTGTTTTGGAATTTGTTGACACTGTGAAATTTTTAATCAACATATTTTCCTTTAAAATGTTACATTTACTCAGATTAAACTTTTGATCTGTCATCTATGTTCTAATGTGAATAAAATATTAACATTTGCCATCTCCACATCATTGCATTCAGTTTTTATTCACAATTTGTTTAGTGTCCCAACTTTTTTGGAATCTGGTTTGTATTGCTGTCTGCAAAGATTCCTTTCGGACACTTTACTGTTGAAATTATACTAATTTGTTAAGAAAAGCACTGCTAGTTATAGCCAGTCAGTAAACATGACTGAATTTTTACGTTTTGTTTCTGCCACAGAATGTAGCTAGGTATTTTCCAGGAGAATGCAAATGTATGTGCTGGTATCCAATGTGCTGATGATTCTCAGCACTAGGCCCTCAGGATTATATCTGGGTGGAGTCAGGTTAACTGGTGTGAATGTGTGCAAATGTTTGTGTGTCCGCATGTTGGTGGTTCATCCTGGGTGTGTCCTCTCTCCCCTCCCTGTGTATGTATGTCCAGTAGTGAATGGTGTCCTGGTTGTGTCATCTCTTCTCTCCCTGTGTCTGTATGTCCAGTAGTGGGAAGAAAACTATAACTGACATCACCTGTATCTAATTTAGTACATTATCAAAGATATTTAAACTGATTTTAGATCTTCAGCCTCGGTGAGAGCTCTGTGAGTTTTGTGTTTGTTTTTGTTGATTTTTATTGCACGTTAAACGCAGTCAGTTGGAGTAGAGAGCAGCTATTGTCCATCAGAGACAATGCTCCACCAACTCTAATTCCAGAGTTTATTGGAATACCTTCAGATTTTTTGGAAATCTTGACTTCGGGAGCACTGGCTTTGCTCAGTCTGGCTAGGAAGAGACGGAGAGGCAGGAGAGCCGGAGCGCTCATGCGCTTAAGACATCGGGGTTTTCGCACATCGTTACCATCATTATTCCTCTCTAATCTACGATCCCTGCCCAACAAAATGGACGACCTGCTTCTCATAAATCAAACCAACAAGGACTTTTCCAATGCATCTGCTCTCTGTTTCACGGAGACCTGGACCTCTGAACTATGCCCGGACAGTGCGCTGCACTTCCCCGGTTTCCAGCTGCACAGAGCGGACAGAGATGCGGAGCTTAGCGGCAAAAGCAGAGGAGGAGGAATCTGCTTTTATATCAACGAACACTGGTGTAAAGACACTACGGTACTGGTAAAGTCATGCTCTCCTCTTCTAGAGAATCTAGTCATTAACTGTAGACTGTTTTACTCTCCCAGAGAGTTTTCTTCTTTCATTCTGGTTGGCGTTTACATCCCGCCGGGCGCGCGTACGGGCGAAGTGCAAAAGCAGCTTTCCGAACAGTTAATGAAAGTAGAACGGAAGTATGCGAACTCACAACTCATCAATCGTTGAATGTTTTGTGTGTGACACGGTCGCCGCTCGTCACTGTCGCCTCGCTCCCCGTAGCTCGCCAAAGGGCCAATGAATTACATATAAATTTGTAAACCTAATTGGTCCCATCGAGAAATCTACTTAAATTTATGTCCAATCAAAATTCACAGTTGTTCCTCCCCTTCTAACACTAAATTATTATTCGCCAATTATACAATAGTTAGTTCACAATCCGACTGGTTGAGAAGTGTTCTAACCCTGCAGATATGTGTGTAACAGCACGGTATTCTCGTTCTCTGTATCACTCCGCGGACGCGTTGTCAAGTAACGGCACATATATTCACGATAACACACTTCCTCTCGTGTTCTATTGCTCAATTAACTGTCAATCAAAAAGTTAGGCTGCCGTCAATATTGAATAAACCAGGGGTCACCCACGTCATGAGTCGCCCGCGGGCTTGTTTTAAAAATAGCTCACTATAGCGCCATACACCAAAGCGCTACATCGTTTATGTTTTTGCTGCTATTATATATTGTCCGCGGTTGCTAGCGGTCTTCCCGCTTAGCAATTGACACTCGCACACGCAACTTTTGTTCGCCAACCCCCCCCCCCCCTCCCTCCGCTCAACAACTTTTCATTTGTACTAATCTGGTAGCCCTCCGCAATAATTGGCATCCAAGAAGTTCCCAGTTTCAAAAAGGTTAGCGACCCCTGGTCTAGTGTTTTATGTGGGGAGCGACTGCGAACTTGAGCGGCGCGTCACTATTAGAGTAGAGCGTGCATGTGTGGGAGCGCGCATGTGTGCACCATGTTTTTGTCTAGTCTTTGCGTGTTTTTGTCCTAGCGTGCTTGTGAATTGTTTTGTGTGAATTCCACGCATGCTCTTCTCCTCGCCATTTTATTTCGCTCACCCTGCCCGTCACAGTATCATAATGCTGGATTTGCAGAAGGCTTTTGACTGTTAATCATATTTTGTTAATTGGAAGCCCAAATTATGTAATAACAAATAAATAGTTTCAATTGTGGGCCCTGAATCTATAATCTATTATATATATTCTAGATTATAATCTAGAATAAGTTCTACTTTTTGAATGGAATTATTGAAATTAATAAACTTTTCCATGATATTCAAAATTTTTGGATTTTTTTTTCTATTTGCCTCTTTCTTGTTCTGTTTAGTCTAATTTGTTTGGTATTTAGGTCAGGAGATTTGAGTATTTCCTTTGGTGTCTTTGCCTACAGTGCTCTTGATCTAATGTGCTGTCCCTAGGTTTGGTGAGCGGTTTTTGTGTGAGACTTCTGACTTGATGTGTATGTTAAGCTTTGGTAATCCTTTGTACTGTGCATGGTTCCAAGTTCCTGAAGTATTTTTTTTTCTCAGTGTGTTGTTATATAGCCATGTTTGGTACACATTTCCTTATCCTGGTAGCCTGATATTGGTATATTTATTGTGGCTAGTCTGTCTTATTTTGTGTTCTGTGATAATCTGTGTTAAACTTGGTTAGTCATTTTAGTTCACCGTTTTTCATATATGTCACTGTCTGCTATAGTGTGTTTAATGTGTCATCAAGCCATGTTGTCCTTGTTCTGTCCATGGAGGTTCTGTCACATTGAATGAGTGTCCATGTCCCTTCCTGCTCTTCACTGCGTGTGTGTCCACCTCCTAGAGTTCATCACCACAGACACATTGACCTTTTTGTTGGGGTATACCCACCACTGTTGGCTTTTGTTTCAATAAATTGTTTAAGATGAAGAGATCACCATTGATTGCTTCTACTGAAATGGTCTGCTTTCATGATATATCACTGTGGTGTGAACTTTATACGTTCTCTATAAATTTAACCTAAAAGCCAAATATCCCTTTTAGCTTTTTGTGATTAGTGTAATGTTCACTCACAGGGGGACAAGGATGCATGAGTTAGGGTTATGGTTTAGGTGTTAGGGTTACGTGTTAGGTGTTAGGGTTACATGTTAGGTGTTATGGTTAAATGGTAGGGTTAATTATTAGGGCAATGTGTTAGGTGTTATGGTTACATATTGGAGTAACATGTTAGGTGTTGGGGTTAAGTGTTATGGTAACATGTTGGGTGTTATGGTTAGGGTTAGGTTTTAGGGTTAGGGTTAGTCTGGCGAAATGATATGGGGAGGGTTAGGGGTTGGTCATTGGCCAATGGTTATTTGCAGTGTTGCGAATAACGCCGTTAACGGCGTTAGGTAACGTCGTCATTTTGTCAGTAATGGGATAATATAATTAGTTACTTTTCCTGTCGTTACAACGCCGTTTACGTTACTGGTCATTAAAAGCGGTGCGTTACTATATATTGATATACTAATCCGAGCGGACCGCTGCCCAGGCTAGTGAGGAGTAACAGATCCCGATAGGTCACAGTTCTCTGTGTAACACCTGTTTAACTTAACAAGTCAGTAAGCGATTGGCTAAGGCAGCGTTATGGTAGCCAATCAGAGCCAGTGTTTTTACACGCGCGCCGAAGCACGCGAGTGACACGACACAAACGGAGAAGAGGCCGAAATGGCGTCAGGTGCAAGCCGAAGAAAACTAGAACTAGAAGTTAAACAATTTTCTGATCTACTCATTTCAACTGACTGTGAAAACTGCTTAAAAAAATAATTAATTGGCATATAACCTTTTTTTAACTGTAACGCAAATAGTTACTTTCCCTGGTAACGAGTTACTTTTATTATAGAGTAATTCAGTTACTAACTCAGTTACTATTTTGAACAAGTAGTGAGTAACTATAACTAATTACTTTTTTAAAGTAACGTTCCCAACACTGGTTATTTGTGATGTGGATCTTTGATCTAGTTGTGCTCACAAGAGGAGGTTGTGATGTTAGCTTGTAGTAAAGCAAAAGCTGTTCACAGTAGAAACTCAAGATAAGTGAGTAGCATCTGTTAGAGGGTTAGGGTTAGGAATGAGGGCTTTGTAGAATATATCAGGTTTAGGCCACTCAGCTATTTGGTGGGCACAAATATCACAAAGTAGACATACAAGTGGGCCAGCCTCTCCTTTTCGGCCCTGTGTCCCTGGAACCCCTGGAGGCCCCTAAAACAATGCAGCACATAGACAGTTCACCAAAATCTCGTATAGAATTATTTACTGGTGTTATATTACTCAGGTCTTAGGTCCACCTATCAGTAGAGGTTTCAGCCCATGTGTTGACGTACGTGTGGTCCAGGATCCCCGTGTGGTCCAGGTGGTCCTGGAGGTCCTTTAACTTGCTGCTCATTAAATTACACACAAAATGATGTAAGCACAACAAAAATATAACCGCATGCATGTAATCACCTCTTTAAAAATTATTTTTTATATATCCATTCATCCGTTATCTGTACCACTTAATCCCACTAGTCTGGGTCACGGGGGGCTGGAGCCAATCCCAGCATCTCCGGGAGAAGGCAAGAAACACTTTTTTATATACGTTATAGTATATATAACATATATTATTATATTAAATTATATATATTATTACTGCATGCATAAAATCATCTCTTTTGACCACTTTTTGCAAGTTTGGTTGCAAATAATATTTAAAACAGGGAGGTTGGAAAATGACTTTTACAGACATATATATAACATGTATTTAACTCTTAACATATAATCCTAACCCAAGCACTTTTAAACTTCACAATTTGGTACTTTTGTTTTGCTTGTTTTTCTTTTTAACTCACTTACTAACCTGAAATGTAATGCTAGTCCTAAAATTGTTCCAAAAATAACTCTGCAGTAATGTTTAAAGTCATTTTTTAAGTCTTAAACTTCAAACTTTCATGTGAGCACAAGGAGAGGATTAAAAAATATGAAATCATATCATGATATTGAATAACACTCACCGGCCATGATGATACAAGATCTTTGTAGAATTTATTTTTCTGCGGATAATGTAGCAAGAAACAATTTTATTAAATAATATATTCGTCATTGGTTAATGAAATAACATATTTGATGAACATAAACCTAGAAATCAGAAAAGTTAAAATATATATCAAATTGATGATAAAAAAAATGCCCGCAAAATGAATGTACAGTAACTCACCTTAAACGCTTGCCATTCCTCCTCTGATGTTTTCCACACTATGATTGCAGGCATGCCAGAAGGCCCTAGAGCCCCTGTGTATCCGGGATGTCCCATCCGCCCCATCACTCCTGAATGACCCTCCAGGAAAACAGAGTAGCCACCCTAACTCAGCAGCATGGTGGTAGTACATATTCAGATTTGACATCATGTAGCAATATAGCATTACCTTTAGGTTATAGAGTATCTACCTTTGACTATAGAAAAGTTTGCGTACTTTATCAAAACCTTTTGGCTACAGAAACATTTGTGTACTTTATCAAGACCTTTTGGTTACAGAAAAGTTTGTGTACTTTATCTCCTTTTGGTCCAGGATGTCCTGGCAAACCAGCTGGACCTCTTGGTCCCTATAAGAGAAAACAGAATTAAATTAACTTCTACTCAACTATTAGTCAACAAAATAACAATAAGAAATAATAATAAGAAAAATATTATTTCAGACTTAATCAATTTTCTGTCTAAAAAGCTATATTATACTACACAAGTATATTATGGAAGTTGCATAAATGCAATCCTCCAAGTCTGTCAATTCATGACTTTGAAAGCTTTGGTTGATTATCTTTTCACAGATGTACTCCCTGTTTACTATGAATACACTATCATATGCTTTAGCTGTGTTATACAGACTCTTTCTGTCCACAAGATGGCGCAAGTGCTCAAATAGTTTTCAGTGAAGCACTGGACAGTCAACCTGTTCTTTGAGATGAAGGCTGTGGCTTTGGTAAATAATCTTTAGCCTATAATGTTATCCATTTTTCAATAAATCTCTCAGTGTCGATCTGTGAGGCTCTGTGAGGCTCTCTCACTGGAAGTAAATGATCCCTTCCTCTCCTCTCTTTCAGACATAATTGAATAAAATCCTGGCAAATTAAATTTTCAGAGGCTCTCAGATGATGTAGGCTTCAGATGTAGGCTCTTGCACCGTAAGGTTGAAAATAACTGTCCCAATGCTACACATCCAAAATGATGGAATATATGAATTCATATTGTTAAATACTGTTGAAGACACATGGATCCTGAGAATGAATAAAAACAGCTAATATTTGTGTTATGTCTTAGGAACACCAGTAGATAAAGTAAATAGAACAGTCTTACTCTGTGTGTCATACCTGTGGTCCTCTGTCTTCTTGTGGGGCAGTAAACCCTTTCCCAGTCATTCTGAAACTTGGTGAATGGTGCACTGAAACTGAAATCAACAACAGAGTGCAGATGAAGTAACACCCTGCAGCTTGGGGGGTCAGGGTTATGGTTAGGGTCAGGACACTGGCGTAGGGGAGGGGCACGCAAGGCACGCACTGCGGGGGGGCCCCGAACACAGGTGGGCCCCGCCTTAGGACGAGTTTGTTGTTTAGTCATCCTCCTGGGTGATGTTAATGTTTTCCCCCACGCTTAAAAAGCAACTGGTTTAAACTTGAGGGTCTGCGCGGCGAAAATGACGTAATCGCTGTGGCTCCGTCCGTGTGCGAGGGCCTCGCGCGCTGTCGATTCGCGAGGTCGTGCACAATTTTGTAACTTCGCACGCGCGCCGCGCTTCAGCGCGATGAACAAAGTCTTGTTTGCAGGGTTCATACACCTTAACAAGGTGGAATTAAAGCATTTGTACATCACTTTCAAGGTCCATTTCAATATTTCCCAGCACGTTAAACTTAGTTAAATATTTATACATATACTCGAAATTATTCGCTTTTTATCAAATTATTTAATGGTTGTTTATTTTCAAAACGCCCAATCTTAACGTCTTCACGTTCTCTCATGTTTCGTCCTGGAATTACAAGAGGCTCGTATTTGTTAACGTATGGTTTCGGACAACACTGCAAAGCCATATTTACACTGCAGTGACGCTCGCGACGCTCGCGAAAGTATAAACGCCTACACCGCTCGCGCAGGGTCGCGCGCTACGGTCACTCGCGAGATTTTAGCTCACGCACGGGCCTCCTCATTGCCTCCTTGCGGTGGGGCCCCAGAATTTTGCGCTACGCCTCTGGGTCAGGATCAGGATCAGGGTTACTCTTGATCTTGTTTTATCTCATGGTTTTAATGTCAGCAATATGAAAATAGCAAAATCAGCATTTTCTGATCATATGCCTGTTATGTTCAACTCACTGCTAGCTGCACAAGCTAAGCCAGTGAGAGCCTCAGAGCTGCGTTCTAGGAAGTTTAGCCCCACTGCAGCGGTTCAGTTCTCAGCTGTATACAGAAACTGTTTTTCTTCCATTGTTCCTCACCTGAACTTTGATGACCTAACTGCTTCTTTTAAATCTTCTTGTACTATGCACTCAATGTGGTTGCCCCTCTCAGAGTGAGAAAGACTAAATTTAAATCTCAACCATGGCTGAATGAGTCCATTGGAAGGGAATGCAGGAAAGCTGAGCGCAAGTTGGAAAAGGATAGGCTTGTAGTGTCTTTTGAGATTCTTAAATCATGTTTGCTCAGATTCCAGGAAACTGTTAGATCAGTAAAATTAAATAATTTTTCAGAAATCATCTAAAAAAATCAGTATAACCCAAAACTTGTTTAGCACAATAAATTCTATACAATATTATATACAATAAGTCCTGTTTCATATCATGGTCCTGAGCCATCCCAGGAAAACTGTGAAGCTTTTCAGGATTTCTTTTTGACTAAGATTGAAATTAGAGCTAATATATCAATTTCCATGACCAGTCCTGTCTATGAGATGGAAATATTTGAGAAATTTGAATTAGTTTCTTTATCCAAGCTATCTGACATAGTTTCCCACATGAAGTGCTCTACCTCTTCGGCTGATATTCTGATATTCGGCCCTGATGTTTTATCAATGATAAATACAAGCTTGGCCTCTGGCATAGTTTCTGCATATTTTAAGCATGCAGTAGTTCAGCCACTTTTTAAAAAGCATAATATAGATACTGGGGTTCTGAGTAACTATCTGCCCATTTCAAAACTGCCCTTCTTAGCGAAAGTTCTGGAAAAAGTGTTTTGGTCAGTTAGTGTCTAAACAACATTTAAATCTTTCAATCTGGTTTTAGGGCACTACATAGTACTGAGTCTACTCTTTTAAAAGTCACTAATGACCTTTTTCCTAATGCCGATTCTGGTGATTGTTCAACCCTGGTTTTACTGGACCTGAGTGCAGCATTTGATACTGTGGATCATGATTTACTCATCGAACGTCTGGAACATTGTGTTGGACTTAAAGGTTTAGTTCTTAATTGGTTCACTTCTTATATCAAACAAAGAACTTCTTCTGTTAATATTGGGAATTACTCCTCTGCCGCCACCACTCTGGCCTCTGGGGTTTCGCAAGGGTCTGTTTTAGGCCCAGTCCTTTTTAAGTTGGCTTGACAAAGCCAACTTACTGTTCTTCTTATTCTTCTTAATATTATTAAGTTGGCTTGACAAAGCCAATTTACTGTTCTTCTTATTAAGTTGGCTTGACAAAGCCAACTTACTGTTCTTCTTATTATTATTCCTCCTCCAAAAAGTTTGTCCGCCTATTTCGTCCACAGCTTTTAAGATAGAACCACCAAACTTTGTAGGAACCTCCGCCTCATAGCAGAATAGTGTGCTTGTGCTTTATAGAAAGATACACCACCTGCATCCACCCTTTTTATGCCTCCAACCGAGCCATTTTTCCCATAGACTTGCATTGGGCCAATTTTCAAACTGCTCTCATTTTGTCAGATTTCAAGATAAATCCACCAAACTTGATATACATGGTCCAGTGATGGAAAGAACGAAAACAACAACTTTTCATAACTCTATCACTCTTTTATCCCTTCTTTTCTTATCCCTTTTTTCATCCCTTCTTTTTCACCCATTCACTTCTATTCATTTTTCACTGCCTTCTAGCTCATATGTTTTACATGCTATTACCACCAAAATCACTAGATATAGTACATCTGGTCTGATATAAGTAAAGATAAAACTATTTTTTACCACTCGTTCTTTATTCATCCTTTTTTCATCCCTCCATCCTCCCATAGGAATACATTGATTTTACAACTACATCAGCTGTATAGATAGTACAACTAAATCTGCTGTACCAATTAAACTGTATATATGCTAAACAAGATGTTACATGGTCTTATATGGTCTAAACCACCTTTTTATTTTCTTCTATTAATTCATTTTTCATCCCTTCATCCCTCCATCCTCCCATTGAAAACCACTGATATAACTGAATCAGATGTATAGATAGAACAACTAAATCTGCTGTACTGATTCAACTGTTAATATGATAAATATGCTGTTATATGGTCTAAAACAGCCTTTTCTTTTCTTCTATTGTTTCTTTTTTCATCACTTCATCCCTCCATCCTCCCATTGAAAACCACTGATATAACTCAATTAGATGTATAGATGAACAACTAAAAATGCTGTAACAATTCAACTGTATACATGCTACACATGGTGTTATATGGTCTTATATGGTCTAAAACAGCTTTTTATTATCTTCTATTCATTCTTTTTTCATCCCTTCATCCCTCCATCCTCCCATAGGATTACATTGATTTCATAACTCCCTTAATTTTCAAGATACAGTAATCAAACTTGGTCAAATGACTCACTACCTGATCCCTAGCCCTGCACTGAATATCATATTGATGCCATTTGTCTATCCTCCTATTCTATCATTTCATTCATCCCTCCATCCTCCCATAAGAGTCCAGTGATTTCATCAATCCCTTAATTTTCAAGATACAGTGATCAAACTTGGTGAAATGACTCAGTAGCTGATCCCTAGCCCTGCACTGAATATCATATTGATGCCATTTGTCTATCCTCCCAATCTATCATTTCATTCATCCCTCCATCCTCCAATAAGAATCCATTGATTTAAAAAATCCCTTAATCTTCAAGATATAGTGATCAGACTTGATGAAATGACTCAGTAGCTGACTCCTAGCACTGTACTGAATATCATATTGATGCCATTTGTCTATCCTTCCCTTCTATCATTTCATTCATCCCTCCATTCGCCAATAGTAATACATTGATTTTACAAATCACTTAATTTTCAAGATACAATGATCAAACTTGGTGAAATGACTCAATAGCTGATACCTACCACTGAGCTGCATTTCATATCGATGCCATTTGTCTATCTGCCATTTCTATCATTTCATTCATCCCTCCATCCTCCCATATGATTCAATTGGTTTTATAACTCCATCAGATGTATAGATAGAACAACTAAATCTGATAGTGACTCAACTGAAAATATACTAAATATGGTCTTACATAGTTTTAAACAATATTTTCTTCTATTCATTCGTTTTCATCCCTCCATCCTCCCATAGGAAACCATTGATTTTTTACCTGTTTCAACTGTTAAGATAAAACAACTATATTTGCTGTCCTTATTGAACTACTAGGCTTTTCTGGGACCAACTATTATCATTTAACATACTTAACATTGTCGTCATGCTGTTACAACAGGCTTTGTCAAGCCAACTTAAAGTTTGTTCACAAACTTTACTTTGTAGTTCTTCTTCTTATTATTATTCTATTCGAGTTTTCGGTAACTTTCACAGGTCGCAGTTTTTGACCTAGAACCTTGAAAATTGGCAGGTTCACAGATCTCATATGGAAGAAGTGTGCTTGTGCTTTTGGGACATGTCGGACATACGGTGTCCTCAGGACAACGCGTCAAATTTTACTTTTTCCCATAGAGAATGAATGGCGGAATGTTCAGAACTGAACATTCCGTAAGGGAGATCCCCACAGGCTCACACAACACACGCACGGAACCTCTTCTCTCCCTCAGTCCCTGCAGCAGTATTAACTGTATAACTGCACAACCACTCAATTTTAACTAACCCACAACCAATTACCCTTCAACAGTAATTGCCCCATAACAGTAATTACCCCACCACAGGTAAATACCCCCTCAACAAAAAAAAAAAAACACAACATCTAAACAAGCTTTTACCAGGAACTACACAGTAATCTTAATAGCCATCAACAACAATAACCCCAACAGGTCAATAACCCCTCAATATCAACTACCCCACAGCCATTTACCCCTCAGCAGTAATTGCCCCACACAACTAAATTACCTCTTAATCGCAACAACACCATTAAACTAAAAGCCTTCAGCAACATCAAATACATCAGCATTAACTACCCCAATGGCAATAGCCCCTCAACAAAACATTCCACATCTAAACAAGCTTTTAACAGAAACTACACAGTAATCTTAACAGCCATCAACAACAATAACCCCAACAGGTCAATAACCCCTCAATATCAACTACCCCACAGCCAATTACCCCTCAGCAGTAATTGCCCCAAACAGCTAAACTACATCTTAACCGCAAAAAACCCATTAAACTAATAGCCTTCAACTATATCAAATATATCAGCATTAAGTACCTCAATGCCAATACCCCCAAAACTAATTACCCCACCACAGGTAAATACCCCCTCAACAAAAACATGCACATCTAAACAAGCTTTTAACAGGAACTACACAGTAATCTTAATATCCACCAACAACAATAACCCCAACAGGTCAATAACCCCTCAATATCAACTACCCCACAGCCAATTACCCCCCAGCAGTAATTACCCCAAACAGCTAAATTATCCCTTAACTGCAACATAATGTAACAATGATAACATTAAAACAACCTTTAACATTAGGTCATCAACATTCAAAACAGCGTTTCAGCTGCTTTGCAAGCCAACATAAAGTTTGTTCACAAACTTTGCCTATTTAGTTATATATGCCCCCTCCCCTTGGTCAAATAATTTGGGAACATAACATCTCATTTCATTGTTATGTAGATGATTTACAACGATACCTACCTTTGAATTTAGGAAATTCTTCCTCCCTGGATAGACTTCATGAGTGTATCATAGACATTACGAACTAAAACAGAGGTCATATTAATTGGTTCCTCTATGTCAGGGGTCACCAACGTGGTGCCCACTCAAGGACGTCATGAGTCGCCCCCGGGCCTGTTCTAAAAATAGCTCAATATAGTGTCACGCACCAATGAGCCGCATCGTTTTTTTTTTTTTGCTACTATTAGAGATTGTCCGCGGTTGCTAGCAGTCTTCCCACTTAGCAATCGACACTCCAGGGTTCTTTAGTCCCTTTTTTAAAAACACACATTAAAAATCTTGGAATAATTTTTGACTCAGAATTAAAATTTGACAAACAAATAAATGCAATGGTCAAGGAAAGTTTCTTCCAGCTTAGAACAATTGCCAAATTGAAGTCATTTCCTAATTCATTTCCTTTTAGATATGGAAAAAGTCATCCATGCTTTTCTTACTTCTAGACTGGACTATTGTAATGCACTGTATATTGGAATGCACGAAACGTCCCTTAAACACTTACAGTTGGTTCAAAATGGCGCAGCCAGATTATTAACTGGAGCCAAAAAAAGGGATCACATTACTCCTAACTTGGCATCCTTGCACTGGCTCCCAGTGCATTACAGAATCCAGTATAAAGTAGTGCTGATGGTTTTTAAAGCTTTGAACGGATATGCACCTGTCTATATCGAGAACATGCTTCGTATGTATACAATCCTCGAGATCGTTAAGGTCTGTATCACAGTCACTTTTGATGGTTCCACGGGCTCGCCTCAAGCAGAGAGGGGATTGTGCTTTTTCTGTTGCTGCACCAAAACTCTGGAATTGTCTTCCACATGACATTAGACACACCAAATCTGTGACTGTTTTTAAATCATCAAAACTAAAAACATATTTTTACAAACTAGCTTTCTGCAGTTGTTAAACTGTTTGAACTGCATATGGAGGAATGTTATACTGTTTTATGTAAGTTATACGTTTTATGTAGTGAGCAGAGGGTATGGTGTTTCTTTGACATTGCAAAGCACTTTGGTTTTAAAATGTGCTCCATAAATAAAATTTACTTACTTATGGTTAGGGTCAGAGTTAGGGTCAAGGTCAGAGTGCCTCTCTTAATATAAAGCTTTGCATTATCTTCAGCCTGCAGGGAACTAGAGAAGTAATTGACTGAGCAAATTAGCCCTGACAAACAGGAGGTGCCATAGACCTGAAGAACATAGCTGTCTTCTTTGCTAAGAAAGGCATAGGAAGGTTTGTTTCTGACAGCTATGTCTTCACCCAGCTGTGGAGCTGCAGGGATGCAAAATACAAGAATCAGGTTCAGGTGCAAGGATGTCGGATGGGTTCTGATCTGGGACCGTCCTGTAATTTAATCCCTGATGAGGATTAAAGTTGTCATCTGGATTTGTTTCCTTTCTTTCACTCCCCATCTCTCGCTGCATTGGTCTGTGATGACCTTCTTTTCTCTTACAGTTGCTTGTGCTGTTGTGTTTGCATGCTGAACTGTTCTGGGTTTCAGCTCCTCTCATGACTTACCTTCATTAACCAAAGTCTGCCCTGCACTGGTTTCCATGGCAGCACATGGTGGGGTGGTGCTTGCATCCAAGGGTTCCCCAGTGTGACCTTTGAACCTTGTGGGTTCTGTGATATAGGTGCTCTCTGGTGCTGGTGATGTAATGTTCACTATGGCATCAGTCTCAGTCTCTCCTACAAGTCCTATGGTTTGACTAATGATGATCACCCTCTTCCTCTGCACCACTCCGTGGTTCTCACTTGTGTCTGAGCCAGACTCTGTGGAAAGTAAAGAGTCCTATGGTATTTATTATTATTATGGTATTTGTGTGATATTTTCTGATGTTTGTGTGGTGTGTGCCAAAAAAGTTCATTAAACTCTTATCAGCAGGTAGAAACAGAGTTTGTTCTGTCCTTCTATCTGAGATTTGTGACTCAAAGCTTTCAGTCATCAACAGACTTCTCTAAAGTGTCTGCTACTGTGGAATGTGGAAGGTTAGGTTTAGGGTTAAGTTTAAGGATTAGGTTAGTTCTTGCCACCCTGGAACTAAGTTTTGATTGTTTAGAATAACCTTTGGAGGTCAGCACCTACCTGGCTCTGATGGTTCACCTCCGTGCTGCAACTCTGCAAGAGAAACAGATGGAGTGTCCACTTTCTTCCATTGTCCTCTCTCCGTGTCCTCCTGGAAAACATAAATTTCTAAACATTAATTATTCAGTAATTAGGTTTTATTCAGTTATTATTCCAGTCACCCATATCCAAACTAAGTTCTTGTTGTAAAATCCTCCTTTGTATTTTCTTAGCACACTGTACTCAAAGACAACTGCAAACATCAGAAATTGGATACAAACAGTATGACAAATAACATGAGAGGCAGAGGCACTTTGTATCTAAGATACATGGAGCTGTTATGGTTAGGGATAATCCTTCCTGAAGTGTTAGAGTTAGTATTAACACTTCTTCTTAAAGTGTTAGGGTTACAACACAACTCTTGTTTCTGACTAAAATCTATAGAGCCTCTGCTAATAATAATTTGTCCAGAAACACTTCTGTTGTGTTGTGACTGGTTTGCAGTGAGTTTCTGAAACGTAGCGCACGTGTTGTCATTTTTATGAATTTGCTTTGTGTATTTGCACGTGTGTTTTTCTTTGCCAGCATGACGGGTTTTCTCGGCCACCGTAATAAAATGTTGAGATTAGGGTTAACCCCTCATAAAGCTAGCCTACTGATTCAGAATCACATAACACTCACACTGTTCTCCTACTATCTCCTACAGATTTTAGATCTGCCCCCAATAAATGTCAGTAATCTCTGCACACACAATACATTTTAGTTGATCTCACTGTTAGAAACATAATGGTCTAAAATTTATGCCTGATACAGACCAGTCATGTTCACCTGATCCTCAAAAGAAAAAAAAATCTCTCCCTTTAATTATTATGAAGAAAATCTGAATACATAAATTATATATTTATATTTATGATGTGCATTTTTACATGGATGTTAACTGAATCTGATGCTTGAAGAGTTTAAGAATCAAAATGTTTCCACGTGATGCTGTACATGGCAACAAAGTAGAGAATACCTCAGATGACCTTATAGAGAGTGTGGTTGTAGGTCATGTTTAATAGTATACCAGTGTGGTAGTGACTAATGGGGTTAGGGTTGTGTTTAGGTGGGGTTGCACTGGGGTTAGTGTTGGGTTTCACTGGGACCAGGTTTAGTGTTAGTGATGGGTTAATCTGGGATTAATGATACAGCAACCATGAATTCATTCCTGCACCTGCTCCACTGGCTGATGAGCACAGAATGAGCTGAAATCTCCACAGTGTTCTGGAACGGCTGAAGAGGTCTGCTGCACAAGGCCCTATTCAAACAAACAATACAACAACACACGAGACAAAACTCCACAGTGTTCTGGAACGTCTCTTTCCTCAGGTGTTTGTTATAGGTATTGCTTACTGTCTTTTTCTCAGGTATTGTGCATAATTGGGTTACAGGAATTGCTTACTGTCTTTTTCCTCAGGTGATGTGTATATTCAGGTATAATAATAACTTGGCATAATTGTTAGGTATCATATGACTTTCGTCTAGTGGTTTTTCCAGCTTAGAATACCTTGTGTTCAGGACTATCTATACTACCTTGGAGATTTCAAGCAACTATGTAACACATTTGTAAGTCGCTCTGGATAAGAGCATCTGCTAAATGCCATAAATGTAAATGTAAATTTAACGGCTGAAGAGGTCTGCTGCACAAGGCCCTATTCAAACAAACAATACCAGTCGTGCATAAAATAGATGTCAGTGGTTCAAACGTAGAACATTTAATAAACATGCAGACATACATGGATGATGCTACAAAGACAAAGAACAACAAGACACATGACAATACAGCAACACACGTGACAATACAACAACACATGTGACAACACAACAGATGAGACAATACAGCAACACACGTGACAATACAGCAACACACAAGACAATACAGCAACAAACGAGACAATACAGCAACAAACGAGACAATACAACAACACGTGACAATACAACAACACACGTGACAATACAGCAACACACATGACAATACAACAACACATGTGACAACACAACAAACGAGACAATACAACACATGTGACAACACAACAAATGAGACAATACAACACATGTGACAACACAACATGCGTGACAATACAAAAATGACCACAGAGGGCAAAACATGAGAAAATGAGAGACAGGTGAGACATGATGCAGGGCAACAAGGAGGGAGTGGCAACAATAATTACAATAACAAACACAACAGCACAACAAACACAGACAGATGGTGGATTGTACAAAGGGAGCAATTACAGAGTGTGTGTGTGTATGTGTGTGTGCCACATTGTTACACAAACTATGCCCTATTAAAAACAAACATTGCCCTATTATATTATAACAACAAAACTGAACAAGCATTAAAAACACCATTAAAAAAGCTACCACAAACTTTTCAAGCATAAATAATAATCATCTATAGAATAAAAACCTATAGAATAAGATTCTATAGAATAAGAGTGCATGACATGCATAGACCATTATCTACAACTTCATATAATGATAAATCTGCCAGATGGAATTAGAAGAATTGTATATATCTGAATGACAGACGTTTCTCACGTGGAGGCCCTCTGAGGTCTAGGGGCCTTTTTTCTGTTCAAGTGCTTTTTTGTGCATGTAAACCTGCTGTAGTCACTGTATTACTGTAATCATACATGAGGATGCAAAGCATAAGTTTTGTAAGTGTAACAACTGAAAGGAGAATTTCACAGATCCTCTTTACTACCATGGAAGCAACAGATGGGGGAGAGCCGCATTCACAGCCTTATTACACTTATTAGTGCTCTTCAGATATGGTAATGCATAAAATAAAATGAAATAAAATTTGTTGATCAAATACTCTTTCCAAAATATGACACATTAAAAATTGTACTTGTAAGTCTTCTATTAGTGTAATTTTCCTGAGTAACTAAGCAAACCAATCATTTTTCTGAGTTTCTTAAATTACTAAATTTTTAATTGTATTATTTTCAGATATTATTTCCTTTTCTTCAAAAGCAAACTGTTAATCTTTGATACCCTATCCCTTTGCCCACTGATAATACTCGTATCCTTGCCACAAAATATCTTCACTTGCCCTCGTGTTACAAACCAGCTCAGAGATCCCTTATTATTACTTTCGTTGTTGTTGATTTCTGGATGTTATAAATGATCCCATTTACCCTGTAATAACTGCATGTGTTGTTATTTTATGTGTGTTTATTTGCATATTGCAATATTTTCTAATCCACTTTCATTAGATTGTTTTGACCTTAGATCAGGGGTGTCAAACTCATTTTCATCGCGGGCCACATCAGCATAATCTTATAGCTTATTTATAATTTATAAATGTAACTACACCTTAATGTTAAATAACATTGAATTTATTACTTATTCAAGTTACAAATATTACAGATATATTTGCATAGATATAAAAAATATGTTTGCTTTTTGCTCAGTTATTATAACATAAATCCTTTTAAGTTGTTTGTTATGAAACCCACTTTACTCCATTAATCAACGATCAAATTATCAAAGTGAATAAAGAAAAATAACATCAAAGATATCACATTTACTTTTTTCAAAACTTGCCACAATAGCCACAACAAAACTAGCTTTTACTGCCGTATTGTTTGTAGTTGTGGCTTTCGCAAATATATTCTGTTGCGATCAATTTGCCTTTAAATTCTTTGACAATTTGTTGTTTTTCTTGATGCCTAATTTTGGCATATAGCTCCGTGTTTGTTGACATAGACTGTACTTTTTGACAACCACGACCGCTTCATAACAAGTTTTTCTCCTTGAAGCACAAACATCCTTCCATCTGCATCGATTTTTCTCTCCCTGGACATTTTGGGATCATTATTTGTATTTCTCAATTACACTTATTGGGAAAATTGCATCGATATGGAAACATTGCAGTGTTTAGACGCACTCACTTCGCAGGTAACATAATTGTGGGAAATGTAGTTTTTGGTCACTGCATGTGTTTGACTTATTTTTTTAAAACAATTAGGCTTTTTAATGGTTCGTCTCATAAATGACGCGGCGGGCCACATTTGGCCCGCGGGCATTGAGTTTGACACCTATGCCTTAGATAATCCAATAATTTATTTAGAAGGATCTACAACACAGGATGTAATTAACATCTCGGCACGTTAAGCCTCAGGGATCTGGGGTCATAGCGCAAACTTGAATTAAAGGATTGAAAACCACACAACATGTAGCTAGGACTTGGAATCCTGTGGTCTGTCATACCACCAAACTGAGATTATCGGATAAGACATCACATCACATTGAATTCCAAGATTGCGGAACTTTAGGACTTTAAAACTTAAGTGGAAGAGGTATTCCTGAATTTAAGTCCTTCGTGTGCATGTAAAGGATAAAGGAGGCTTTCTTTACAAACAGGAGCAGGGGACAATAACAGCAAGGTTCTATTTCAACATTTCTGTAAACATTTAGTACAGACTTGAAGTTAAAGAATCGTCTGGCTGCAATTCACTTAACATGCAAACAACATGCAGAAATCCTCAGCCAGAAGCCATTTACCAGTTCTCTCAGATACAGGTAACAGACACAACACAATTGCTGTGAGACAGACTCAAGGCTTTGCAAAAATTTCCAGTACATGACAAAATATCTAACATTACATGCACAGGCACACACACTACATGTAGAGATGTGCACATTAAAGTGTCTCTTTTCCTTCAGGCAGGCCATAGCACAGAAGCACACTCTGGCCAAGGTTGTACGAGAAGCACTGTCAATCAGCTTTATTATTACAAAGGAGTGAGCGTTAATGTTTAGCCATTGTTTTAATGTATGTGTTTCAGAATGATCTAGAACTCCAATCTTCTGTTTTAATATAAGTACAGAATGATCTGGAATTTCAATCCAGTGTTAATGTGCATCCGTACAGAATTATCTGGAATCACAATCCATAAATTTATCTTAATAAATAAAGTCTTAATAAATTTCTGTATAGAATAATGTGGATTCCACTTTTCTATATGAAGCTGTATCTGGAAGCATGACTCAAGTCTACAACACAGTGATCCTTTTCTGATAACATTTTATGAAATATGAGCAAGTCTTAAAAGGAAATAGAGATTTTATTTAACTTATTCAAAAGATAAAAATCTACTTACTACTATGCAACAGAGCAGTTTGATGAGAGCAGCCGAGACTTGCATCGCAGCACAGGGGTACAGCTAGACCCGACCAGAACCCTGGACCAGGACCAGGAGCTGAGTAACCAGAGGTTTTGGGGAGCACAGGGGAGAGGTGTGAGCACCACACTACAGAACTCACACAGACATTATGGATCATTCCATGTGTTCACCTAAAAGCTTCTAAAAACATCCACTGTCCTGGACAACAGTTGATATGCAATGTACAGCAGCATATCCTGTGGTATTCTGGGTTGGAGGCACACCGGTATTTGTGTGTCTGTTCCCACTCTGAGCTCTGTGGGGAGGGGAGAGGTTGAAGGCAAGGGATTAGTGAACGGCCCTCATGAACAGCGCCACCTGTAGAGGCTACCTCTCACATCACATGACACACGCAAACTACAGTAAACAGCTATAGTTCAATTTTGGAAAGGGTTATACAGTCAAACTCAGCTGAACATCATTTGAGTAATACTGATAAGGACAGTCAAGGCAAATCATAATGGAGAGATGAAGCAAGGCAAGAATTTGCAAGTAAAAATCTGAATTTGAAAAATGGTAATAAAATAATGGAAATTAACTCCAAGATACATGACGTGCCAACATGATGCACCAAAAAATGTTTTAATGTTGCACCAACACTGTACACAACAATCATTACTAGCATGAACCGACAAATAATTTAATCCTGCTTGAATGTTTTTATGGAAAACCTGTGAAACACATCTGCTTTGAAGTGAAGTGGTTACTGTGAACATTAAAGTGGCTATGAGTTTGAACAAATATTAGCTGTTCCATAACAAACTGCCTGGAACCAAGAGTCCTCATCAGGAGGCATGTCTGTGTGTGTGTTTGTGTGTGTCTCTCTCTCTCTCTCTCTCTGTGTGTCTCTCTCTCTCTCTCTCTGTGCTCTATTACCCCACTGAGGAATGTAGCAAACCAGTCAGAAGAGTGTCCAGGTTACACGAAGTGGGGAGGTTGGAGGACATCCTCTTTATAACCCTTGGAGTGTGGGGAGGTTTTTCTCTTTAAATCTAACCCCAATTTGAGACAAATATTGATCAGTGAAGCCCACTCATCTGTAATAAATAATGTTACAAATCTTATTTCACAGTTCCACTGATGGGAGCAGGAAGGAGATTTAGAGGTAAACAATGTAAATATAAATAATATAGGCAAGGCAAGACAAGTTTATTTATATTGCAGCTTTTATACACACTGGCAATTCAAAGTGCTTTACACATGAAAAGAAGTTTATTACGTCCTGTCATTTATTATTCCTGTTTCATTTCATTATTAAACATATTTTATATGTGTTTTTTTATCATTACTGTGTTAGGATAGGTGTAGGTTATATATATATATATATATATATATATATATATATATATATATATATATATATATATATATATATATATATTAGGGGTAGGCATAGATAAATTTTTTAAATCTAGATTAATCTCACTGAAATCTTGAAATTAATCTAGATTAATCTAGATTAATCTATATTAAAATGGCTCATATGCGTGCTACCAAAGTAATGACTAAAAGTCAGTCTTTGAGATAGGGTTTCTTAATACAGAGGGTGCATTAGACCAGGGGCTCATCTCCTGTTTCCAAAATGCATTCAACGGTTCATGTTCAACGGTTTATTCATTTAAACATGAATTTGTAAGCCTACATACTGTACCTTAAAAGGGGTTGATAACATGTTTATTCAGCTAAAGATGATATTTGAAATGTAAGCCAACATTTAGTACATTTAACCCCATGAACGTAATTTCGGGGGGCACTTTTTCAAAAGCCGGTTTTGGTCCTCCGCAGTTTTAAAGGTTAAAAAGAAATATTTAAATAGCGACGAATCTAGCGCTAGGACCATGCAGAAAACGACCGCTCCGAGCTCCGCTCCGGTAACACTTTACGTTCAATGAATTTTCTATGAAGCAAACCTGGCGACTTCGTGGCTGTATCCATGTAAACACACGTACGATATGTAATCACAGGTTTGAAAACTCGTTCTCGCCCCTACTGGGCAATTTGGTTAGGAATACAGACGAGCTAAACTATCAAGTTGAAAGTCATCATAGTTTGCTTACCCATTTTGACCACATTTGATCAACAGATTGTGTACAAGAATAATGGCTATATCCTCATTTAAGACATTATCTAAAGTAGTTAACTAACTGGGGTTTACATCTTAGTTATAAGGGTCTTGTGCAATATGCTATTTAAGACACATTATCTAAAGTGGTTAGTAACCTGTAATGTGTCTTGGTTACAAGCGCCTAGAGCAGTTTGCTGTTATATCCATGGTGAAAGAAACACAGCTTCAGACAAACTGCTGTTTGGGGGCTGTGAGAGTCCAGCATTACCTCACAAGCTAATGTAAAGTTCACAGGACACCTGACAAATTCAGAGTGCATGACACAACTCACATCTACCAAGTTTAGTTCACATTTGATGACTACATCAAAAATTCTCTCTCACACACACACAGATTGAAAGAAAAATACAGAAATACCCCAAACTTTGCGGGGTTACATTCCTAGACCCCCACATATTTTGATAATGCACAAATTTTGGACAGACTGTAACAGGGTGAACACCTGTACCATGAAGTGTTAAAGGGTGGGATAAAATGGCAAAGTTGCTTAAGGAGGGATATATGTTGTCACATAGGACTCCCCCTCCCTCCCCCTTCTAGCTGTCACTCTGGTCCCCTGTTCCATGTGCCTGTGTTTTTCTTGCCTGTTGATCCCGCCTTGTTATCTGTTGTCATGGTTTCCTTCTGTCGTCAGTGTTTCCACCTGTATCTTGTTAGTTTTGTGCATCTATAGTACCTGTTTTTCCCTAGTCCTTTGTTGGTGATTTTGTTCGTTTTGTTTGATTGGTTCATTCTAGTGTTTGTTCAGTTTGTTCAATGTGCTCTTAGCGCTGGTCTGTATTTATTTTGTTCTTGTTATCCTGCTTTGTAACAAGAACATATGTAATGCTATGAATTACTGTACATATGTATTCATAATTGGAACAGACCAGTAGGATACAGGGAAGGTCATTTTGTTTGGGTTTTTTTTCTTTTTCTTTGGGGATTGTATCCTAGAATTTGTATTTAATTTTATATTTTATAAAGTCTTCTCCACCCATATCTTAGAAAACTGCACTAAGGAGTTAGGAATTATACTCTTAAGACAATGGTATGGTCCAGGGGTGAACACAGTGTTACGCGTTGGTATGCGAACCCGCATACAACGCGTGTAATGTAGACTAGGGAAGATCACAAAATAAGTAGTGAACTGAAACCTCCGCCAAAAGGAATGCGGGAAAAGCGCCAAACAAAAAACCTCCATGAAAGGGAAGAACGGAGGGAAACACAAAACAGAAAGAGAAACCAAAAGATTGCAGAATACTCAACGCGAGGAAACCAAAACAAAGAAACGAACTGAAGACGCCAGGAGAAGTAGCTGGCTCTCAGACCACGACTGGGATCAAATGAAAAACCCTTCTCAAAATAACAAACAAAACTAGATAGAGAAATATCAGGGCTGGAAAACTTGAGAATGGCCAGAAGTGGCAAAGAGATGAGCGGACCCGGAAAAAAGCTGCAGGTCATCATTGCTGATTGTGTGTGCGCGAACGTGTTTGTGAACCAATGCCGGTCTGAGCGCGAGCACTGGTCCGCGAATGAGTGTTAGCTCGGGAGCGAGCACTGGCTCGTGGGTCCCCTCCTGTGGCGACAGGAGGAGCGGCTCCGAGTACAGCCCTGACAGAACCCCCCCCCCCCCCCCAGGACCGAGTTCCCGTGGGCCCAGGGCAATAGCCCTGTCGCGATGGAAGTCAGGGCACAGGACACGCGAGGCTGGGACCCAGGACCGCTCCTCCGGACCGTACCCCTCCCAGTCCACCAGATATTGATCCCGCCCCCGAACCCGGCGAACGTCAAGGAGACGGCGGACAGTGTAAACCAGACCCTCACCAATGATGTGGGGGGCAGGCGGCGCGGGGGCCTGGGGGAGACCACACAGGACCGGCCGGAGCCGCGACACATGAAAGACCGGGTGAACACGAAGTGACGGAGGAAGCGCCAGACGGTAGGCTACCGGGTTAATCCGCCGCACGACCTTAAATGGACCCAAGTAACGCGGGGCCAACTTCCTCGTACCGCCACAGACAGGCAGGTCTTTGGTGGACAACCAGACCCGCTGACCAGGGCAAAACGAGGGAGCAGAGAGCGTGTGCCTATCGGCATAGCAATGTTGGGCGGTGGAGGCTGACAACAGGGCCCTACGGGCACTCTTCCAAGCCAAACGGCAGCGCTTGACAAGAGTCCGGGCCCCAGGCACCGCAGCCTGTTCCTCCTGTTCAGCGAACATAGGCGGGGGGTACCCGTCCACCCAGCAGCATCTACCTTCCCACGAGTGTTCGCCCACCAACTTCCATTACAATTTGGCGCCCGAACTCCATGATACTGAGGCCTTCAAAATGTAATCAAAATTTTTGGCTTTTTACATCTTTTGGTGTTTCCATTGCGTTTTTTTATTTCTAGCGTCCTACCATACAGTGCTGACAGGATCTGACGCTAACTAGCCTTTTTTTCATAGTTTGGTGCATCAGCTAGTTACCCGGTTTTTTTTGGTCCGTTTTATATTATTGTGCGCCCAGTTTCACGTTTATTTATTTTTATTTTTTTAATCAAATTCGCGGCTGTCATCGGACGATTTCTGGTCCTTATTTTGTGGATACTTGAGGAGTTTTTCAGCTTCGTGGACTTTTGGCTCGGTTAGCTTAGCTCGGCTGCTATGCTGTGCTGGGCCTCGGCATGCTAACGGTAGCCTCATAGGTTTGCTACGGACTACAGCTGCCCGACCTTATTCACTGAGGGAACTTTAGTGTGGCGGGAAACTTTTAAGGACCTTTCTTCTAGCGGAGAACTGTTTTGGAAGGTATACGCACTTCGTTCCCATATTTTTGCCGTTTTTCTACGGACTGTTGTGCTGATGCTACCCAAGCCAATTAGCGTTTTTGGTGAGTTTATTCGCTGCTGCCGTGTTTTCACTTTTGGTACGCTGGTTTACTTTTAAACTGGAGAACAACCCAACTGATCACGCCGTGGGTGAAGCAAGACCATTTTATGCTGTTGCTCGGGACACTACGAGGATTCGGTGCGTTTTTTTTTTATTTTTATGGACAAAGATTACTGTTAGCGTTCCGTGAGTGGGCTCTCCTGTGACTGTTTGCGCTGGGACAGAAACAGGTGTGTGTCAACTCAGCATGCAGATGTATAGTGCTTCAGGGAAGAACAAGTAAGACTTCATATTTTGAGTGTTGCCTTGTTCTTATTGCACTTATCATGTTTTTGATGTTGAGTGGTCTGTGTGGTTATATGCCTATATGTATGTAACTGGGAAAATTCTCTAAATCTAAGTTGACATATCACCCACTATAATCGCTGTTTTGTGTATTTTTAGTCACTGTTGAACCGTTTTGCATGTCGTTGGAAGATGGATGCTTTTGATGCTCGTTTGCCTGACACTGACGACTATGAGACGTTTGTTGCCATAGCTGCACCCTCCTCAGATGCTTTAGAAAGGCGAGTTCAGTTATTGCATCAGGAAATGGGACTGCTACGGGACTGTTTTGAGTCTTCATTACAAATTCAGACTAAAATATTAAAACAGTTAAAGTCTGACTCTAGGACTACTCCTTCTAGTCAGGGTGTGACGTGGTCTGCCCCTCTGAGTACTTCCACACCACATGTGCCCGCTCACACTGCATCTGTGATGCATCTCACACTGCATCTTTATCTGGCCTACCTGGAGATTATGTGAATTCTGTCCTACATGGTTCCCAGGAGGACTCTTCCCCTGCTACACATCACTCACATATCTCATCTCCTGATAGGGTTAGGCTTGGTGCGTCCTGCAGTCATGGCTGGATTACTGACTGGGCCAGTGGGGCCAGCGCCCAGGGGCCCTTGAGGTCAGGGGGGCCCTGGCCAAAAACTTTTTGCGATGCCTATCAACATTTATGGTACAATATATTTTTATTTCCGAGGGCCCTCCATTTTAAGGATCCTCTGACTATTAGGGACTTTGACCCCAGGGCCTCTTGGGGGCCCTAGCCATGCTTTTGGGGGTCCTAGCCATGCTTTTGGGGGCCCTAGCTATGCTTTTGGGCCCTAGCCATGCTTTGGGGGGCCCTAGCCATGCTTTTGGGCCCTAGCCATGCTTTTGGGCCCCTTAGGAAAATGGATGAGGCGTTGTGGCACTGATCTGACTTCGACTTATGGCTATTAGGGGTCCTAGGAAAGAGGGGGGCATATTTTTAGAGGGCCCTGGTTATGAGAGCCCCTACCAGGGGGCCCTAGAGAAGAGCAGGGCATTCCATTAGAGGGCCCTTGATCACGAGGGCCCCTGCTACGGGGCCCTTGACTTCTATAGAAGTCGTTTACCATGGCTCCTTGACTTTCTAGGGACCTACAAATTCAGGCCCTTACTTAATGCTTCTGAATTTGTATTGTTTCAAAATTATGTTCAATTTCTCTTAAGCGCAGAGACACAAATTAATTTAGCAATTTTGCAATTATTTAAATTTAAGACAAGCAATTTGTCTGATGAATGCTATCTTTGACACTGATTAAATTGAGTGAATTTGGCCAAGGGTGTGATTTCACTTATGTGAAAACAAGCCATTTGACTAGTTTCATGTTTCCCCTTTAATAAACAACAGTAAAGAGACCAGTGGTCACTCTAGTTCTGAAGGAATGCATGAAAGGAAAAGTGCCTTTTCATACAACAGAACTGCAAGCTAATTTTACTGAGTAGCACAATTTTGGTTTGGTGACAGATGAAACAGCAAGTGGGTTTTGTTGTAGTTGCTGTGGCTGCGTATGCGTGTAACCCTGATATTTGTTTGAGGATTATTTATTGGAAAATATATTTTATTCAGCTTCTTATTCAATGACCATTCAATGACAGTTTGACATGACTTGACATGCTTCAAGGCAGTGTGAAGGGGTCTTGACAATAATGAAACTGGATTTAATATCATTAACACAGCATTTTTAATATACTCAAAACCTTTCCCCTGTCTCCCTCTCCATGCCCCTCTCTCTCTCTCTCTCTCTCTCACACACACACACACACACACACACACACACACACACACACACACACACACACACACACACACACACAGTTGCGAGAACTTCCAAGTGAATATGCAAGATCAAGACGGGGGCTGAGCCAATCAGGTGTTGCGAGAACTTCCAAGCGAATATGCAAGATCTATATAAAACCCCCTGCCAGTATCAAAACTCCTCACATTCAGACAGTTCAGCTTGTGAACTTGCTCTGTGCTTTTACTACAACTTTTGAATGAATGAATGAATGAACTTTTACCTTGCTATTACCAGATCAGCAACCAACAGCCTTTTTAAAGGCTCATTGACCTTTATACTGCATTATATTATTTTATAATATATATATTTTTATATTATATTATACTATACTATATTGCATATATTCTGTTACATTCTTTTTATAGTCTTTTCAAAGGTTTATATCTTATATTACATTACATGATATAATATTACATTACTATATTTACTATATTAAACTTTGAAAGGTTCACAGCCTTTTTCAAGGCTAGTATAACGTTGCTAACTAGCAACTCACAGCTTTTTAAAAAGTTTATTGTTATTTGCATATTACATTATTGATAATGGTAGAAGTGTAAGCTTTATAATAGTACATACATACAATACATTAACAATAACAACAATTTATAGCTAAATAGTTATAGGTCAGCCTTTTTTTTATTACATATTGTATCTGGTTCTACAATTTTGTGATTGTATTTTTTTCCTGAACATACAACATAGAAACAACATAGTATTGGATAGTAATAGGAATTTGCAAGACAAGCTTCTATATTTGCATCTTAAGAGACACTTGCCATTAATAATATGGATCCCAAATAAAAAAAGTGGTGCCTCAAAAAGAAAAGCAAAAAAGATTAAGGAAGCAAATCAGGCAGGTTTCCTGAAAAGCGTACCTTTGATCTCAAACTTCTTTGAGAAACCGCTGGATATGAGTGAGACAAGTATTGCTAATGTTAGCAGTGATCAGAGTTCTAGCAATGAAGATGTGATCACCACTGGCTTAGTGTCACCTGTCAGTGACTATGTACCTTTGCAGACCCAGTCAGGTGCAGAGCAGGAATGCCAGCCCTGCCAGACTACCACAGATCAGCAGCAGAAAGACCATGAAAGGAAAGTTGTAGATGTGTCAGACCCACAATCAGACCAGCCAGCTGCATCGTGTGAGTGTCGTTTTTCAAATGAGGAGGGCAAGGACCCCAACTCCTGGTGTGAAATGGTCAACGACCCTGCTTTATGGCCCTGCACCATTACCGACCAAGCCAAGTCGATTCTTGTTAGTAGAGAAGAAACTGCATTTCAAAACAGAAGTGCTAAGTACCCAGCCTCAGTCAGGGATCGAGGCATTGGGGGTACCAGCAGCCCCGTCGACAGGGGGGGACAACCGGGTCTGTTGTCCCGGGCCCCAGGGCCAGGGGGGCCCATCAAAGAGCCCAGCAATTTATTTTTTATTTAAAGTCTATAATTTTTAAATAATCTTGAAATCTTTCATTAATATAAAATTCTGTACTCAAAATAAACTCAATGGCTAAAATATATATGTTTTTTTTTACCTATCTGCATATTTTCCATTAAGTGCATACACCCCCGCATCCCACTGGAAAATGGTTTGATCCAGCACCGACCGTAACCGGCTGGTACCCGCACAACAGCGGGAAATACAGTGGTGGATAGTTAAAGTAAATACAGAAATCTGGAGCGCAGAAAAGAAAGGAGAACATTTACCTGACGAATTTTAATGTTGCATTGTGTTCCAGGTTTGAAAAGTGCTGGAATTTAGGCTAAAGTACTTGAAAATGCTTGAAATTGTAACTACTTCGTTTCACAACAAATAGCTGTCTGACTGAACAGTTCTCGTGAAGACGTTAAGATTGGGCGTTTTGAAAATAAACAACCATTAAATAATGTGATAAAAAGCGAATTATTTCGAGTATATGTATAAATATTTAACTTAATTAAGTTTAACATGCTGGAAAATATTGAAATGGACCTTTAAAGTGAAGTACAAGTGCTTTAATTCCACCTTATAAAGGTGTATGAACCCTACAAACATGACTTTGTTCATTGCGCTGAAGCGCGTCGCGCGCGAAGTTACAAAAGTCAAGAGGTGCACGACCTCGCGAATGGACAGCGCACGAGGCCCTCGCACACGGGCGGTGCCACTGCGATTACATCATTTTCGCGCGAACCCTCGCGCCGCTCGCGACGCGTCAAGTATAAACCAGTCAGCTGTCAGAAACAGCTTTAATGTGTGGCTATATTATATACTATATGACCTAACAGAAGGATTGTCAAATGACGAAATTCAAATGACGTGCGCCGGGGGGGGCACATTAAACTTTCTTGTCCCGGGCCCTAGCAAGACTGTCAGCGGGCCTGGGTACCAGTAGGAGCTTTACAAATGCTCTACTCAGTTGCTCTCTACCCAACGGGCAAACTGTGACTAGGCAGTGGCTACTTTACTCTCCTTCAACTGGCTGTGTGTATTGTTTTGCTTGCAAACTGTTTTCCAGTAAGCACAATACTTTTGTTCATGGATTTTCTGACTGGAAACATTCAGAGCGGATTGGTGAGCATGAGGGGAGTGTGGAGCATAGGGCTTGCATGCTAGCATTATATAATCGCTCCAGAGGCACAGCAACAATTGATTCTGATATTGTCAAACAAATTGATGCAGAAAGACAATACTGGTGGGAAGTTTTGAGTTGTTGAGTTGTTTGAGTTGTTGCAGTCATCCAGTTTTTGGGGGAGAGGGGACTTGCTTTCAGGGGAGATGCTGAGCTATTAGGATCAGCCCACAATGGTAATTTTTTGGGCATCATAGAACTCTTAGCCAAATTTGACCCATTCCTAGCTGAGCACCTCCAAAGGTTTGGAGGTAAGGGAAAAGGTTCTGTGTCCTACTTATCATCAACAGTGTGTGAAGAATTTATCCATTTGATGGGACAGAGAACAAAGCAGGCAATTGTTAATGAGATCAAAGAATCAAAATACTTCTCTGTTATAGTTGACTCCACTCCAGACCTTGCTCATGTGGACCAACTTACTTTTATTTTCAGGTTTGTTAATAATGACGGACATGTAGTTGAGCGTTTTCTAGCTTTTGAGCCTATTGAAAACCATAGTGGGGACAGTTTGGCAGAGGGTGTCGTTGCTATGGTGGAGAATCTGGGCCTAGACTTATCCAACTGTAGGGGCCAGTCATATGATAATGCAAGTAACATGTCGGGGAAAGTACAATGGAGTCCAAGCTCATCTTAAACAAAGAAACCCTTTGATTTGTTATGTCCCTTGTGCAGCACATTCACTGAATTTAGTTGGTGTCAATGCTGTTGACAGTAGCCCAGAAGCTGGAAATTTTTTTGACTTTGTACAGGCACATTTTGTGCATCATCTACACACAGGTGGGGAAAGGTTTTCCGTGATACTGATATCAAACTCACACTGAAATTACTGTAAGGTACTCAATGGAGCGCACGAGCTGAGTCAACTAAGGCTCTTTGGAAATATTATGCACAACTGAGAGAGGCATTGAATGATATGTCTAAAGATATGGAGGAGAAATGTGTAACTCGAAGTGATGCCTCTGCACTCTGTGACAAATTGGACACATTGGAGATGGCCTTCATGGCATACTTCTAGGACACAATACTACCAGAGGTTCCAAGCCACAAGCCTGCAGCTGCAGAAGCATGATATTGACATATGTACAGCTACACAACTTCTCTTGTCTTTACGAGACTTTGTGGCAGCACAGAGAGATAACTTTGAGGTGTTTGAAGGGGCAGCTTTAAATGTCACCACTGCTGTCTCCCAAGAGTACAAGCATGACCTCCAGCGTACAAAGAAGCGCAAAATTATGTCTGATGATAGTGCAGAGCCAGGTGTAGCATTTAACGGAAAGGACAAGTTTCGGATCGAAATTTTCAATGTTGTCATTGACAAACTTGTGTCCTGTCTCAACCACCGTTTGAATGCATATACACACTTAACTGAGCTATTTGATGTTCTTGTCATGCCTGACAATATGTCCAACAGTGAGCTCACTTTAAAGGCTAACTCACTCGCTGCAGCATATCCTTCAGATCTGAACATGAGCTTGGCTGATGAATTGATACAATACAAATCATTCATAACAGAAAAAGAAAAACATCCTAGTAAAATGCTCAAAACCATGATAAATTTGAATTTACAGTCAACCTTTCCAAATGTCTACATAGCACTTAGACTTTTTTTGACTGTGCCTATCACAAATTGTGAAGGGGAGCGTTCATTCTCCAAACTGGCTCGTATTAAGAATGAACTCAGGATTAGGATGCGCCAAAACCGCCTGAACTCACTGTCACTTCTGGCCATTGAATCAGATTTGGTCAGAGAGCTTAATTTTGATGAATTAGTGGATGACTTTGCAAGAAAGAAGAGTAGAAAGAAACATATATAAAATAGACTCTTGAGTTAGGGTTAGTTAGTGACAGGTTGTTTAATGTATTAATTTATTTATGTTTTTGGGGAGGGGCGGTGCGCGGGGGGGAATAAAAAATGCGTGTGAAAAAAGTATATAATAAAAAATGTGTGGAAAAAAATGTGCCCGTGTAAAAAATAAAATAAAATTTCGTGTGTGAGCGTGCGCGTGTGAAACAAAAAATAAAAATAAAATGTGCGTGTGAAAAAAAGTGCGCGTATAAAAAAATAAATAAAATTGCGCGTGTGTGAGCGTGCGCGTGTGAAACAAAAAATAATGCGCGTGTGAGTGTGCGCATGTGTGAAAAAATGTGCGTGTGAAAAAATTATATAAAAAAGTGCACGCGTGAAAAAAATATATAAAAAATGGCTGTGAAAAAAATGTGCGTGTGAAAAAAAGTGCGCGTGTGAAAAAAAAAAAAAAATTGCGCATGTGAGTATGTGAAAAATAAAAATAAAAATGTGTATGAAGAAAAAGTGCGCGTATAAAAAAAATAATAAAATTGCGCGTGTGTGAGCATGCGCGTGTGAAACAAAAAATAATAATAAAATGCGCATGTGGAAAAAAAATTTTAATGTGCGTGCCTGTGTGGAAGAAAGTGCGCGTGTGAAAAAAAAGGGCGCGTGTGAAAAAAATATATAAAAAAGTGCGTGCGTGAAAAAAATATATAAAAAATGGCTGTGAAAAAAATAATAAAAAATGTATGTGAAAAAAGTTCACAAATAAAATTGCGCGTGTGAAAAAAATATATAAATAAAATGCGTGTGTGAAAAAAAAGTGCGCGTGTAAAAAAAAATTATTACAAAATAATAAAATAAAGCATGTGTGAAAAAAATGTGTGCGCGTGTGTGAAAAGGGTGGGGGTGGGGGTGGGGGGCCCGGGGGGCCCTGTGCAACCCTTTGCCCAGGGGCCCAGACTATCCTTAATCCGCCCTTGCCTGCAGTGCACACCAGTGCTCAGGTAGTCGTGCCATATCCGATTCTGCTGTGCTAAATAGCACTTCACGCGTGCTGACTTCACTGTTGCAGCACTCAAAAATGGAACCGCCAAGGTTTAATGGTTCCACAGGAATTCCGCCAATGGAGTGGTTGCGTGCTGTAGACTGCTTTAAACAAAACATGGGCTTTTCTGACGTACAGATTTTAACGGAATTGCCACTTTTTCTGTCTGGTGAACCTAGTCATTGGTTCCAAGTCCTCAAACCCCACTTAAAGAGCTGGGATGACTTCTCTGATCTTTTTGAAAAGGCTTTTCTACCCTCCGACAACCAGGACAGAATCTGGAAGGGTATTCTTGACTGTTTCCAAGCCCAAGATGAACCCCTTCCAACATTTGTGGCGTATATGTTGAGTGAATTCAAGAAACTCAGATATCCTCCTCCTGAAATAGACCAGGTCGATCTAATCTGCAAACATGCTCAAGAAAAATACAGCATTGCTTTGTATGGCACTCGTATATCGTCAGTAATGGACCTTCTGTTACGTGTACACGAACTACATGCTGCACTCGGACACAGAGACTCAAGTAGCCTTCCAACTGTTCCTACTAAATCAGCCAAGACTGTTGTCTGCTTCCAATGCTCTTTACCAGGTTATACTTCTCGTACTTGTCCTCAGTGTAACCCTTAATCTTCTCAGAGGGACATGGGCGATAGGGAACGTGTGGCTGAGTTGTCCCGACAACACCAGGGTGGTTCAGGCTCACAATTTGGGGATCGTGAGCAATTTAGGAAGAAAAACTGGACGCCAAGGGGTGTGAGACGTGGGGCACAACATCAGCGTGTGTCCCAACAGTCCTCAGGGGAGCCTAGCGAGTCTACAAACTGTATGACTTCCACTGCTGAAGAACATCATTTAGGGCATGTAGATACGTCCTCTGATGCTTCCTGGAACACACCTTTCTGGGTGAGCGTGAAACTCAAGGACTGAGTCGTGTCGGCAACACTTGATACTGGTGCTTCGTTGTCTGCTGTGTTAGCTGATTATGTAAACAAAGACATATCTGGAAGCATAAAATGTGAGCCATGGGAAGCTCCTCCACTGAGGTTAGCCGATTCGGCTTACTGTGACCCTGTAGGCACTACGTGGCTGCCCATCTGGTTCCAGGGCCAGCGCTTCTTTCAGCGCTTTGTGATCCTGACTTCAATGTTCTCTCCTCTTATTCTGGGGATGGATTTCATGATCCAAGCTTCAATTTCCATCCATGTTCCGAGTAGAACAGTTATTCTTGGGATGCAAGATGTGCCTGTTGGGGTGGAGTCTGACGATGAGCTCCCAAGTGCTAATTTTTTGTGCTCGTTGGAGGGACCGGACCTAAATTACTCACAGCCTGCCAAGTTCTCTGTTAACCTTGATGATGCAGACCTAAATTCTTTGCAGAAGGAGGAACTAGGAAATCTGCTGTCAGATTTCAGTGGACTGTTTGCAGCTCGTATAGGTCATACTACTGTGGCTGTTCACTGCATTGAGACTGGTGATGCGAGGCCTATAAATCTTCCTCCGTATCGCACCTCTCCTCTTAAAATGAAGCTCATTGAGGAGCAGATTCAATTAATGCTCGACGATTACATCATTGAGCCTGCATATGGGCCGTGGTCGTCACTGATTGTCATTGTTCATAAACCTTCTGGAGAAGCTAGATTCTGTGTAGACTATAGAGGCCTCAACCAGGTGACTGTAAAGGACAGGTATCCTCTGCCAAGAATAGACGAATCACTCGATTTTTTCGCTCGAGGAAAGTTCATCTCAACGCTAGACATGACCGGTGGGTACTGACAGGTCGGAGTGGAGGAAGGCTCTAGGCCCAAGACTGCTTTTATATCCCACTGTGGCCTGTTCCAATTCAAGGTCTTACCCTTTGGGCTTTGCAACGCCCCTGCGAACTTCCAGAGGGTTATGAATACTGTTTTGGCGGGTCTTATCTATAAATGTTGTGCAGTCTACCTCGATGACATTGTTATTGCCTCGCCAACATTCAAGCAGCACCTTGTGGACCTGAAAGAAGTCTTAACAAGGCTGGAGAAGGCAGGACTTACTCTAAAACTGGTGCCAGTTTTGCCGGAACGAGCTAAAGTTCTTGGGTACAAAGTGTCGCCTAATGGTATTCTTCCAGATGCTGACAAGGTTGATGCTGTGTTGAAGTTTCCTGTGCCTGCTGATATTAAGCATGTGAGACAATTTCTGGGACTCACCAGTTATTATCGCAGGTTTATTCACAACTATGCGCAGCATGCAGAGCCCTTGTTTGTTCTCACCCGACACGACATGCCGTTCGTGTGGGATGGCAACTGCCAGGCAGCAATGGGCTTTCTAAAGACTAGCCTAACCTCAGCTCCAGTCCTAAATTTCCCAGATTTTGATCGACCATTTAGTCTTCACACTGACGCGTGTGACATGGGACTAGGTGCGGCTCTAATGCAGCGTGATGATGCTGGAAGGGAGATGGCTATAGCCTATGCCAGCCGAACATTGCATAAGTCAGAAAGGCCCTACTCGACTTCCGAAAAGGAGTGCTTGGGTGTAATTTGGGCCCTTGAGCACTTCAGGCCATACATTGAGGGGCTTCCGGTAACTGTGCACAGCAGCCTCAAATGGCTTATGTCCCATCCCAATCCCTCCGGACGTTTGGCCAGGTGGTGCCTCAGGCTGCAGGATTTTGATGTGTGGGTTGCACATAAGCCAGGTCCTCAAAACACAGTGCCGGATGCCTTATCCAGAAACCTGCTACATGCAGATGTTACTCCTACAGATGTACTTCCTAGGTATGCCATTGTAGCGGGCCTGGATTTGAAGTCACAGCCACTCATTGAGCTATCTGACAAAGATCAGCTTCGTCGTCTTCAACGGGAGGATCCAGGAGTGGCTAAGGTGTTACAAAAACTGGAAGACCTACAAGAGGACGATGCATGCGAAGACAAGTTTGTTACTTACGATGGCCTTCTGTATTACTGTGACACGGGACACAGCTGTAGCTTACACCCACTGAGCGACCTAAAGTTGTTTGCGCTGGAGTCTTTGAGGGAGATGCTTCTGAGTTATTATCACGACCACCCGACTGCGGGTCATCTTGGATTCGCCAAGACTTTAGCCAGATTGAAACTGCGGTTCTTTTGGCCAAAAATGAGAAAAGACGTTAGGTCTTATGTCCTTTCTTGTCCTGTGTGTCAGCTAACAAAGCCTTCACAGCAGAAACCCGCTGGGATGCTTGTTCCTATGCACGCCAATGAGCCTTGGGAGGTAGCGGGTGTTGACTTTGTCGGCCTCTACCACGTACTCAAGCAGGAAATACCTACCTCCTAGTCTTCGAGGACTATTTTAGCAAATGGGTAGAGGTGTCTGCTGTGAAAGAAGCTACGGCTCAGGTTGCAGCTAGTAAATTCCAAAGTGACATTTTCGCAAGACATGGTGCCCCGAAATACTTGATCTCAGATCGAGGACAACAGTTTATGAGTGCGTTCTTGAACCATGTTGTGCGAGCCCTGGGAACGGAACACCGCCTCACGACGGCGTATCATCCACAGACCAATGCGACAGAAAGGGTTAACCGCACACTGAAAACTGCAATCAGAGCTTACGTTGGCGACAAGCATAACACCTGGGATAAGTTCCTTCCGCAAATCTGCTTTGCTCTTCGTACCTCACCTCACAAGAGTATGGGGTTTAGCCCGACGAAAATGCTATTGATGACTCCACTCAACCTCTTGACAAAGCCCTCAACTGATGACCTGTTCGACCCGTTAGACCAGCCTGAGCCTCCTGGAGAGGCCGTACAAAGGATTCACGACCATGCCCTGGTTTCCCTAAAGGTGAGTCACGAGCGACAGAAACGTTATTACGACTGTAAGCGCCGTTCAGTCTCATACAAACCTGGTGATCTGGTTCGGTTGAAGAACCACCCACGCTCTGATGCGGCAGCGAACCTGACAGCTAAGCTGGCCCCTGTGTATAGTGGTCCATACAAAGTAGTTCGGAAACTATCTGATGTGAACTACCGCCTCTCGACGGAGGATGGTATGGACATGGGTGTGGTTCACGTAGTTAATCTCCAACCATTCCGTACATGTTCTTCCATACCTCGCACCCAGCCAAAGGACTACCGCGGATCAGAGCCTACTGCCAGCCAAGAGAACACACCTAGTAGTGTGGTGGACCGTTGTTCGAGGCCTGCTTTCCATGCAGAGCTAGAGCCAGCTCTTGAAATGCCTGAACAGGCAACTATTGAGGGTACACAAGGACGAGATGACCCAGGATGTTGTATCTCTAGTCAGGTTGTGCTGTCACGGCCTCTTGCTCATATGTTTGTTGAGGACGGTGATGTGCCCCCCGCCCACTCCTATGACTTGAAAAACAGGGTGGACCACTTGGTCGCCTCTGACATTCACACAAGCCTGGACTTAGTTAATGACACCAACACTACTACAGATCCTGACTGCCCTAGTCAGATGCCAGGGACCAGTTTCGGGTTTACTGTTACGCACTCATATGACCTTAGACCACAACGCCAATTGACAAACACTTGAGTTCTGACTCGTGGTGCTGGACTGTTTGTCTCTTCTACTCTGAGATAGCGTGTTCTGTTTTGTTCCTAATATGTTACACTGTTATCCATATTCATGATTCGTTGTGTTTTAAACATGTTTTATTGAAAGGTTCTGGTCCTGATGTTAAAAAGGGGGAATTTGGAGACCTGTAACTTTTGTTTGGTTATGGAATTCTTTTTGTAATTTGTGGGTCTGTCACAAATTATGTCTCCTATGCCATGTCAGGTATGTATGGTCCAAGAAGGGGGCCCTTGGCAGTTTGTGGACCGCTGGGGACGCTTTTTCCTGTTGGGGGGGAATATGTGACGGTCACTTTAAGTGCCTTAGAGACGCACATGCGCACTAAGGTGATGTAAAACTGGTAGAGATGTGTTAGATATGCACACATGGTGGATGCTCTAGGTTGTAGCCTTTATGCTCTGCCTTCTGTTTTCTATTCGGATTGTGATGAGAGTTGTGTGGGTGCCCCAGCCAAATAAAAGGTCTCCATTGTACCACACCGGCTGACTCCTGCGTGTTACCTTTGGACAACCTATCCACCCAGCAGCATCTACCTTCCCGCGAGTGTTCGCCCACCAACTTCCATTACAGTAGTCCCCTATATCTCGGTCCATACTGGGCCACCAGAAGTGTCTGCGGACGAGCTCTGTGGTTCGCTGCGCCCCTGGGTGCATAACTTCCAGGGGGAGGGCCCAGGCGGCCCCCCTCCTGGATCAGGCTCGGCAGCCAGGGCCCGTTTGACCACCGTTTCCACATCCCACTGGATGGGGGCTATGATCTTTGCGGCAGGCAGCACGGTACTAGGGACCACCTGATCCACCTGCGGCTCCCATTGACGGGACAGGGCGTCCGGTTTGATGTTTTTTGACCCGGGCCGGTAGGAGAGGGTAAAGTCAAACCGGCCAAAGAACAGGGACCACCTGGCCTGTCTGGGGTTCAGCCGCCTGGCTTGTTGGAGGTAGGCCAGGTTTTTGCCCGGGTTTTGGCAGGTTCCATGGCCAACCTATTCTGGGCTACCCTGAACCCCAAGAATGACACTTCTTCCGCATGGAAAACAGACTTCTCCAACTTAACATATAAATGGTTCTCCAATAGCAGTTGGAGGATCCGACGCACGTGTTTAGTGTGTTCCTGGCGAGACCGGCTATAAATCAGAATGTCATCTAGATAGACAAACGCATAACGATCTAGCACTTCATGCAGTACTTCATTTATAAACCTCTGAAAAACCGCTGGGGCGTTCATGAGGCCGAACGGCATCACAAGGTATTTGTAATGCCCTGATGGTGTGATGAAGGTGGTTTTCCATTGGTCGCCTTCCCGTACTCGGACCAAGTTGTAGGCACTACGCAGGTCGAACTTGGTGAATATAGTTGCCTGCTGTAGAGCCTCGAAGGCAGCGGCCATTAGACAGTCTTTTACCGGTATTTTATTCAGGCCCCTGTAATCTATACAGGGCCTTAGGCCCCTGTCTTTCTTCCCGACGAAGAAAAACCCTGCGCCGGCAGGGGAGGTAGATGGCCAAATGAGTCCTGCAGCCAGGGACTCCTTAATGTAGGCCTCCATAGCCCTCCGCTCAGGTACAGCGAGGGAGAAAAGCCGGCCACAAGGGGACTGGTTCCGGGCAGCAGGTCGATAGCTATATCATACGACCGGTGGGGCAGTAAAAAACCTGCCTGCCGTTTACTGAATACATCCCGGAGGTCGTGGTACTCAACAGGAACTTGACTGAGATTAAGAGGCTCGGGTAACCTTGTGTGGCTGCAGATGTTTTTTGGGCTTAAACAGGTACTCTTGCATACCGACCCCCACTGTCTGACTGACAGGTTGAGCCAGTCGACCTCCGGGTTGTGACACTGTAACCAGGGGAGGCCGAGTATCAGTTGAGTTTTAGGGGCACTAATGACGTATAGGGTGATACGTTGGGCATGCCCCCCTATTTTCATGTCTAACAGGATGGTTTGTTTGGCGACCTCCCCTGAGACAAGCGAACGTCCATCAACCGCAGCCACCATGAGGGGCGTCCCTAAGTGAACCAGAGGTATCTGAAGGTCCTCAACCAGAGCAGCATCTATGCAGTTCCTGGCTGCACCCGAGTCGACGAATGTGAGCAACCGGTGTTCGTCAGCTCCTCGCCATGACAACGTGGAGCGTGAGACCACACAGATGGAGAGAACTAGAATGGCCCACCGGAGGCCTCCCTTCTACCGGCAGACCTGCTCTTTTCCCTATAAGCCAGGGCAATCAGCTTGTTTGTGCGTCTCTTTCCCACAATACAGGCAGCGACTCCCTAGCCTGCGTGACTATCTCTCTTGTTGTGTCAGGCGGGTATGACCCAACTGCATGGGCTGGTCTTGTCTATCCTCTCTGACTACATCTTCCTCATGAACCGAGCTGGGTTTGACGGCATATGAGGAGTATGTGGTCTGAGACCAACGCCACTGTTTCCGTTCGCGTAGTTATCATGCTGGACGGTAAGCGTTATGCAGGAGTCTAGAGTGTCAGGGGGGTCACGAACGGCTAATTCGTCCTTCAAATCATCATTCAGCCCCTCCTCAATCAATCAATCAAATTTTATTTATATAGCACATTTTACAACAGTTGTTGTCACAAAGCAGCTTTACAAGTGCCGAGTCCTAGCCCCCAGTGAGCAAGCCAAAGGCGACAGTGGCAAGGAAAAACTCCCTAGTTTTTTTGCATGAGGAAGAAACCTTGAGAGGAACCAAGACTCGGGGGGAACCCATCCTCCTCTGGCCGACACCGATCACCAATCCTGATATGCGTCCAACAATGCTGTAGCACCCCACCCACTTTTGGCGGCCAGCATCCTGAATTCCAAAGAGTAGTCAGACACGGAATGCTTGCCTTGGCGTATACGCAGTAACCAGTCGCCCACTACGCCTCCAGAGGCAGGGTGATAAAACACTTCCCGCATGGCCTGGGAAAACCGTTCATAAGACGCGCACAGACCAGGCTGGTTCTCCCATACGGGTGTCGCCCAGGCTAGCGCCTTGCCTGAGAAGAGAGCGAAGACATAAGCTACTTTGGCTTTGTCATTAGGGAAGCGCAACGGTTGTTGCTCAAAAACAAGTGAGCACTGAAGCAAAAAGCCCCTACATTCCTCAGGGTCCCCAATGTAATGTCTAGGAGTGGGCAGCACTCCTGTGATGTAGCTGGGTCCATAGTTATAGCTGATTCTGTTAAATGTTGGTATGCGAACCCGCACACAATGGGTGAACTGAAACCTCCGCCAAAAGGAATGCGGGAAAAGCGCCAAACAAAAAACCTCCGTGAAAGGGAAGAATGGAGGGAAACACGAAACAGAAAGAGAAACCAAAAGATCGCAGAATACTCAATGCGAGGAAACCAAAACAAAGAAACAAACTGAAGACGCCAGGAGACCATGACTGGGATCAAACAAAAAACCCTTCTCAAAATAACAAACAAAACTAGATAGAGAAATAACAGGGCTGGAAAACTTGAGCATTTGGTGGATTATGTGTAAGCAGTAAATGCCATGAGTGAGTAATGAAAGCGTTTTTCATGAATGGAGTTATAGGGTATTTGTTTTATGTTGGTTTGTTTATTTAGTATATGGTTTATATCATTTATTTTCATATGGGGGATAAGAATCAGACTCCTCATTCGGGAAGAAAGAACTTGTCTTCAGAACATGTGGACAATAAATAAACAACTACAGTGTAGGTAGCATGCCAAACCAGCAGGTGGCAGTACCACTGACGACATTGAACAAGCTTACTTTGATGGAAGAAAGGGTGTGTCTAAAGTAGGGCTGAACGATTTTGGAAAATAATCTAATTGCAATTTTTTGTCTATATTATCTATAATTTTTTATCTAATTTTTTATCATGATTTTTTCCACTGTTTTCAGGAAACTGTTTCGGCATTTTTTATACAGCTCAGATACAGGGTTGCCAACTTTTCAAGATCGCTTGGAGTGAGACTTGAACCTGGAGTGGGTGGCGAACGTAATTTGCAACCCTGCAGGTATAGCAACTTGGCTAAAATATGTGCGTGAGGGCGGTTGGTAGCGCATATCCAGTGTGTTTAACAAAGCCATGAAGCCGGGCTTGTTCACTATATTAACGGGCATCATGTCTTTCACTATGAACTTCGTTACTGCCCGAGTTATTTCCGCATGCCGCTTCCAATTATATCCATAAGGAGTTACACTTTCAAACGGTTCAGTCAATGAACCCGCTGTGCTGGACCGCGGTCAAGCTATCCGCGCTTTTGCGATTCATCCGCGCTTTAAATCTTAATGCGCCTATATGCGTGATTTTACGGTATTCGCTGCTCACCGCATACTAAGGCTGTTTAAGCGCAGAAAAACACTTTGGTGTATTTGAAGTCGCAGCACTGGTCGTTGGCATTTTAGCCTTACAAATATCATATGAGGCTTTGTGGTGTTTTTTTTATGCTAAAGAAGGTTTGTAGTGTTACCTCGCATCGTAGCAACAGTAGCAAGGCACGTTTTGTACAGTACCTGATGTTGAGCAGCATCTTTTTAAAAGCCAAAGTAATTTCACACAACTTATGTGCTGCCCCTCTTTGGTATTAGACTTTCAGTTGTGTTGGCTTCTGTCGAGCCTGAAGCCATTGTGCAACAAGTTAAAGTACACTGTTTTAACTTCACTTCTCCACCTCCCTGCCTCCTGCTCGGGTTTGCTCCGTTCGTCCTCGGCTCGGCTCGCTCCCAAGTCACGTGACCAGTTTAAATCGCAGCCTGTGCGATTAGAGAATCGCGTTTTAAAATATCGCGAGATTATCGCAAATGCAATTAATCGTTCAGCCCTAGTCTAAAGTACGTGGAATCCAGGTGTTTATCCTGGCTGCACTTTGGGGAAGGGGAGGATGGAACGAGAGATTGACAGGCCGATCGGTGCTGCGACTGCAGTGTTGTGGACACTGTACCGGGCCGTTGTGAAGAGAGAGCTGAGCTGAGTAAGGGATATTGATGTCAGTCAGTATATTGGAGATATACAGTGGTACCTCGAGATACGAGTTTAATCCGTTCCAGACCCGTGCTCGTATCTCGAACTGCTCGGTTCTCGAAGCAATTTAACAATGTAAAGTATTGTAATTGGTTCCGGTCCTTAAAAAAGTCACAAAACTAGCGTAAATGTGGAAAAAAAGACATGTTCTTTATTAATAAAGTGTCGTGGAAATTTTCTAATAAATGGATGAGGACTCAGACGTGGTTAAATGATTGATTTAATACAGAATATAAAAGATATTAAAAGAGGTAAAAAGGCAGAAATCATGAGAGTCTCATTCAAGCATGACAACTCTGAAGGCAGGGGGGCGCTCCCCCTGCTTATATACAATCTTAAACACCATTCAGCAGTTCTAACAGCAGGTTATCTTTAGCACAGCATGTTCCAAAACATAAGCGTCCAGCAGGCTACTTTGTCTCACATGTGTGTATCTCCTAATATGGACTTCCCTAGAGTTAGCGGAAGCAACTGATGTATCAGTTGAACACAGAGAAAGCTAAATGACCCAAGACTAGTAGCCTAGTGACTACCAGTTAACAGAGTGCTCTTACCCCCAGCACTCTCCCTGACCTGGGTCACGTATAGCACACATGCATAATATGAACTAAACATGGTTACACTGAATCACACTACTTCATTATTGTAGTCCTTCTGCTTAGTCAGAATGGACATGTCCTAAATCATAAAGTTCATAATGATCTCGTATAATAATTAAACATGATCTAATCAATGATGATTAATCAATAATCAATAATTTCTCTCACAAAAGTCACACACAACATGTATAATTGATATATATATATATATACAGTATTGAAATACTGTACTGTATACACCGTACGTACTGTTACTCGTTGCAAAGCACACGTGCGAATGGCTGTGATGACCGGGTACAGGAGTCGACCTTACCAACACCTCAAGAATTAAAAAAACGCTATTGGCTGCTAGAACGAGCTAAATGACGTCATCTCCGCACATACAGGTATGTTTGTGTTTTTGAACCTAAGGTTGTGGGGGAGGGAGAGAAAGAAAAGCGTTTGAGTGTGTCTTTGAGCTGATTAATGATTTCGTTTTTTCCATATAGTACTGTACTGCCACCTAGTGGTTCATGCTCGTATCTCGAGCGTGCACTCGGGTGTCGAACAGAAATTTTGCTCGTATCTTGGATCGCTCGTATCTAGAGGTACCACTGTATTTTCAAACATAAGATATCTCTTGAATGTGCTATACAGCCCCTCATCACCCAGTGTTCCAGAATTGTGGTGTCTTTACATTTACATTTATGGCATTTGGCAAACACCCTTATCCAGAGCGACTTACATTTTTATCTCATTTTTATACAAGTGAGCAATTGAGGGTTAAGAGCCTTGCTCAGGGGCACCTCAGTCATGGCCTCAGGTCTGGGAATCAAACCCATGACCCTCTGGTCACAAGACCAGTTCCCTAACCGCCAGGCCACGGCTGCCATATTTAGATGCTTTAAAACAGGCGTACTCAACTAAATTTGTCCGCGGTCCAATTTTGGCAGATACCTGTGACCTGAGGTCCGGTGCGGCGGGGGTGGCGAACGTAAGTTGTTGAGCGGGGGAGGGGGCGGGGGGGGGGGGGGGGGGTGCGAACGGTGGAGGCGTTTATACTTTCGCGAGCGTTACTGCAGTGTTCTCCGAAATGATAGGCGTTTTGTCCGAAACGATATGTGGTAGAAACACCCCTCAAAACAGGGGAATTAACATTTACCTGACCAATTTTAATGTTGCTATATGTTTCGGGTTTGAAAAGTGCTGGAATAAATGCTTGAAATTGTAACTACTTGGTTTCACAACAAATATCTGTCTGACTGAATAGTTCTCTTGTATTACGTTAACAAATACGAGCCTCTTGTAATTCCAGGACGAAACATGAGAGAACGTGAAGACGTGAAGATTGGGCGTTTTTTAAATAAACAACCATTAAATAATGTGATAAAAAGCGAATTATTTCGAGTATATGTATAAATATTTAACGTAATTATGTTTAACATGCTGGGAAATATTGAAATGGACCTTGAAAGTGACGTACAAGTGCTTTAATTCCACCTTATAAAGGTGTATGAACCCTGAAAACGTGACTTTGTTCATTGCGCTGAAGCGCGGCGCGAAGTTACAAAATTCGGGAGGTGCACGACCTCTCGAACCGACAGCGCGCGAGGCACTCGCGCACACGCGGAGCCACAGCGATTACGTAATTTTTGCCGCGCGGACCCTCGCGCCGCTCGCGAAGCGTCAACCAGGCAGGCTTGTTGTTGAGCGGGGTGGCGAACGTAAATTGTTGAGCGGGGGTGACAAACGTAACACTCGTGACGGAGTGTTTTGTCAATAGCCCTGAAATAAATGCTACGGTTTTGTTTTGGTCCGTATCCAGTTAATCAGGAATGAGATTGGGTCCGGACAGGACTGCGTTCGGGTCCGGATCCGGACCGCGGTCCGCCAGTTGAGTACCCCTGCTTTAAAAGCATTTGACCGCGTAGAAATGGACTTCCTCTTTTATGTACTAAAGAAATTTGGTTTTGGCAAGACATTCATCAAGTGGATCCAACTACTTTACTCCTTCCTCCCCCCAAGCCTCAGTTATTACCAGCCGAATCCGCTCCCAAAAATTTTGTCTGTCTAGGGGCACCAGCAGAGGTGGAAAGAGTACTAAAAAATTGTAATTGAGTAAAAGTATCATTACTTTGCCTAAAATCTACTCAGAGTAAAAGTATCAATCAATCAATCAATCAAATTTTATTTATATAGCGCTTTTTACAACAGTTGTTGTCACAAAGCAGCTTTACAAGTGCCGAGTCCTAGCAAGCCAAGAGCGACAGTGGCAAGGAAAAACTCCCTAGTTTTTTTGCATGAGGAAGAAACCTTGAGAGGAACCAAGACTCAGGGGGGGAACCCATCCTCCTCTGGCCGAGACCGGTCACCATGACAACAACAACAACAATTTAGACAGAAAGAAGAGAAAGAAAAGGAAAAATATGTAATAATGTCCATCATGATGTATGCATCCGGTTAGGCAGGAGGTGGCTGGCTCAGGATGGATCGCTGGTCTCCTCATCTCATTATTCCTCAAGCAGGCGGGCAGCCATGTGGAGAAATGAAACAGGGAAAATTAGCTCTGTATGAGGACATATACAGGACAAATTATACAGGAAAATTAGCTCTGTATGAGGACATATACAGGACAGGTAAAATTATAAACATTTCCGGAGTGTGGCAGCAAGTCCGGCATTTAGTTAAATTATTACAGCCTAGCTAAAAAGGCAGAACCAGAAGGTAACATAGGCTTGGGGGCATTCTGAGACAATGGCATCCGTCCATTGCACTGTCAACAAACTTGAGTGACCACGAGCAGTGACAGGACGACAGCACCAGCGCCCCAGTCTACCATAAAACCCTTCGTCTATGAACCCCTGGATCTGTACTTTTATCTAAGGGGGGATATTAATTATCAAACGCTAAACTAAATAAGTGGGTTTTCAACCTAGACTTAAAGATTGTGACTGTGTCGGAGTCCCGGACGCATTTAGGAAGATTATTCCAAAGCTGGGGGGCCTTACAAGAAAAGGCTCTTCCCCCTGCTGTTACCTTATTAATTTTTGGAACTAATAAAAGACCAGCACCCTGTGATCTTAGTGGGCGTGGGGGTTCGTAATAGGAAATAAGTTCCTGAAGGTACTCAGGAGCAAGCCCGTGCAATGCTTTATAAGTTAATAAAAGAATTTTAAAGGCAATACGGAATTAAACTGGGAGCCAATGCAGGGCTGATAGGACTGGACTGATATGCTGAAATTTTCTAGTTCTGGTCAGAACCCTGGCTGCGGCATTTTGAACTATTTGAAGTTTATTTAGATTCCTATTTGAACATCCTGACAGTAGTGCATTGCAGTAGTCTAATCTAGAGCTAACAAAGGCGTGCACCAATTTTTCTGCATCATCCTGTGATAATGCATTTCTTAATTTAGCAATGTTACGGAGATGTAGAAAAGCTATCCTAGTAGTATTATCTATGTATTTATCAAATGATAGGTCAGAGTCGAGTATGACGCCTAGGTTTTTGGCTACTGTGCCAGGTGTAATGGGGTAGCCTGCGAGATTAAGCATTAGATCTGGAATTTTCTGTTTTGAGGCCTTAGGGCCCAGAAGGAGAACTTCTGTTTTGTCCTCATTAAGTTGGAGGAAGTTTAGAGACATCCAGCATTTAATATCTTTTACACAGGCCTCAATTTTTCTTAAACTGAGTTTGTCATCAGGTTTGGCTGATATGTAAAGTTGAGTGTCATCTGCATAGCAGTGAAAATTGACACCATGTTTGTTTATAACTGTGCCCAATGGTAGCATATATAATGTAAATAATAGTGGTCCTAGAATGGAGCCTTGCGGGACCCCATATTTACGTTTGGATGGAATATTATTGAGCTCTACAAACTGATAGCGATTTGTTAAGTAAGAATGAAACCATGAAAGGGCTGTGCCAGAGACTCCAACCCAGCGTTCTAACCTTTCTAGCAAGATCCTATGATCAATTGTGTCGAAAGCTGCACTAAGATCAAGAAGCATTAACAGCGATACATAACCTTGATCTGAAGCAAGGAGGAGGTCATTTGTTACTTTAACTAATGCTGTTTCAGTACTGTGATGGGGCCTAAAACCAGATTGGAACTTTTCAAATATGTGATGCCTATGCAGATATAGGCATAATTGCTGGGCAACAGCTTTTTCTATGATCTTAGATATAAATGATGTGTTTGAAATGGGTCTATAATTAGATAGTACAGTAGGATCAAGATTTGGTTTCTTAATCAGAGGTTTAATAACTGCTAATTTACATGATTTGGGCATGTGACCTATTGTAATGGATGAGTTAACTATAGTTAGAAGAGGTTCAGTTACCGCTGGTAATACCTCTTTTAATAACTTTGATGGAACCGAGTCTAGTGTGCAGGTAGCACAATTTAAGGAAGAAATTATTTTCTCTAATTCTGATTGTGGGAGTGGATGAAAAGCATCAAGTTTTTCTCCCAGTATGCGATTTAAATCGATGTCAACCAAACCAGATGACATACCAGTTGTATTACTAATAAAAGGTTTTATATTTTGTCTAATATTCTCTATTTTATTATCAAAAAAATCTATAAATACATTACTAGTGAGGTTTACTGGAATCTGAGGTTCTGCGCCTGCTTGATTTTTTGTAAGTTTGGAAATAGTATTAAAAAGAAATCTAGGATTGTTTTAATTTTTCTCTATCAGTGAGGCTAGGTATGCTGAGCGTGCTTTAGCGAGTGCCCGTTTGTAGTCAATGATGCTATCCTTCCAGGCACAGTAGAATACTTCCAACTTAGTAGATCGCCATTTACGCTCTAATTTACGTGCTATTTGTTTTAAGTTTCTAGTTTGGTCAGTGTACCACGGAGCGAGTTTTTTAGATCTAGTCTTTTTATATTTGAGTGGAGCTACTATGTCTAGAGCTGATCTGCAGGTATTCTCTATGCAGTTGGTTAGACTAACTCTCCTGGATAGGATGGCGAGTGGGCTAGAGCAGTTAAATCAGGGAGGGCTTCAATAAACTGTGTTGCTGTTAATGAATTTATCGAGCGCTTTATACACTGCCGAGGAGACGGGCGGGTATTTATGTTAAGATGAATCTCAAATTTGACTAAATAGTGATCAGAGATAGCTACGGTTTGCGGGAGTATATTTATATTATCTATGTCAATACCCAACGTTAAGATTAAATCTAGGGTATGATTTTGATAGTGTGTGGGTCCTACAACGTTTTGTGTAATGCCAACAGAGTTCAATATAGAAGTAAAATTACCCATCTCAAAATTTACTCGAGTAAAAGTACAAAATTACTTCATTTAAAATGTAATTTGAGTAAAAGTTACTTAGTTACTTTCAGTTATTTAATGCATGGATGAATCATGAACCAAATTCAACACAATTTGTTTTAATCGATTTCAAAGTGTATTTAAGTGCACATCCACGCTTGCAAAAAGGTCAGCTGGGCTCAGGAACATACTTCCTCACAGCACAAGGACAGTCACAACCTGTACCATAAAGTGCAAACAATTTTCAGTCCTATTGTCCAATGGACAACACTATGATAAGAATAAAGAAATTTAAATGACAAATTATTCAAAAAACAAAATGCACACCAAATTAAGTGCCCACAAGATGCCACAAATCAAACTAAAATGCAACAGGATTCCACTACTCACAATAAAATGCCCACAGGATCCCACATCAAAAATTTAAAAATGCTCATAGGATCCCACAATTTAAAAGTAAGTGCTCACAGGATCCAACTATTCAAAATACAGTGCCCACCGGATCCCACTATTCACAATAAAATGCCCACAGGTTGCCACAACTCAAAATAAAATATAAAATGACCACAGGATCCCACATCTCAAAATAAAACAAAATGTGCACAGGATTCCACTATTTAAAACGCTCACAGGATCCAACTATTCAAAATACAGTGCCCACAGGATTCCACTTTTCACAATAAAATGTCCACAGGATCCCACAGAACCTGATAGATAGAAGATTTAAAGATAGAACAATCTCATCCTTTTGGAAAAAAAAGTGCACCAGATTACGACCTGATTATGAGACAATGGAAAGGGCGCGCGCAAGGCAAGGCCATGCAATTGGCCTTCAGTTCTGGGACTCGAAGTTTAAATTTCTGCCCGCATTAAATTTTTTTCAATATTTTTTTTACTCAGTAGTTTGAGGCCGTTCAAATGTAGTGAAGTAAAACTACTTGGGTCAAAATGTACTCAAGTAAAAGTAAAAATTACATATTTCAAAAACTACTCAGAAAATTACAAATTACTCATAAAAAGTACTCAATTACAGTAATGTGAGTAAATGTAATTAGTTACTTTCCACCCCTGGGCACCAGACAGGGCTGCCCATTGAGCCCTTTACTATTCACACTTGCTATAGAACCATTAGCCCTGGCTCTCAAATCAACACCCTCAATAAGTGGTATCAGAAGATGGGGATTGGAATCAAAGTTGTCATTGTACGCAGATTATCTATTGCTCTACATATCAGATCCTTTGAACTCCATTAATACAATTATTTCAGTGTTGCATCATTTTGGTCAGATCTCAGGATATAAACTAACAAAAAGTGAATGCTTACCCATAAACGAACTAGCTATGCGGATCCCAGACCATGCTCTACCATTTCATATTTCTAGGTCAGGATTTAAATATTTAGGTATCCACATAACACCTTCATTTAATAACCTCTTTGATGGAAATCTAGCACCACTTATGTCTAATTTGAACTCGGATTTGCAAAGATGGGATGTTCTACATTTAACCATGGCAGGCAGAGTAAACTGCATTAAAATGAAATTTTTATTTATATTTCAGTACCTTCCTATTTTCTTGACAAAGTAAACTTGACAAACTCATATCCAGATTCATATGGAAAGGTCAAAACCCCAGGATTAAGAAGGAGTTCTTACAAGGATCAAGGGTGAAAGGAGTGTTGGCTCTGCCAAACTTTAGAGCTAACTATTGGGCAGCAAATTTTCACAAAATAGCTTTCATTGAAGATTTCCAGGTTTACCTCCAACCCGGTGGTAATATCCACATTAAGAATATGGGCTCAGTTCAGAAAGCAGCATGGTTTGAGAGATACTCTTTTGACTTATAATCCACTATGTAATAATCACCATTTCCTACCGGCGAACCTTGAACACACCTTTGTCACATGGCATAGGAAAGGAATTAAGAGTTTTAGTGATCTGTATATTAATGGATCATTTTCCTGTTTTGAGGATCTGTGTGAATCTTCAAAGTGAATCACTCCTGGACTTAACCTTAAAGGCATCTTTTTCTCTGAGGGGTTTCACTACACACTGTTATGCAATCATGATGTACAAGGAAGTTGTCAACCAAGACAAGATCAAAAACCACTGGGAGAACGAACTTGGAGTTGAAATCTCATCAGACTCTTGGACCGATGTTTTAAAAAGAGTGAACAGTAGCACGTCTTGTGCAAGACTAAGCCTCATCCAGTTTAAAGTTGTCCATCGCTTGCACTGGAGTAAAGCAAGGATTGCTTCCATTTACCCAAATATTGACAGAAATTGTGTCAGATGTCATATTAATGAAGCGGATTTGACTCACATGTTTTGGGCCTGCCATCTGTTAACAAATTATTGGTCTGGTATATTTGATGTACTGTCTTTGGAGTTACTTTACAGCCATGTGCAATGATGGCAGTATTTGGGGTACCAAAAAAAGAAGCAAATTTAACTAAGAACCAACAAAACATTATAGCATTTGTTACTCTGCTGGCACGAAGGAAAATTTTACTTTATTGGAAGTCAAGTGCGCCACCTACTGTCACTCAGTGGTTGAAAGATGTAATGCTATTTTTGCACTTGGAAAAGATCAAATTTGCTATAAGGTGCTCAGACAAATTTCAATCTGTTTGGAAATAGGGGTGTATTCAACTAAGGATTTTCATAGTCGAATCTGATTCGTCAGCTTTTCCCTTTAGTCGACTAATATTCGAATCGGGTTTATTTTTCTTTTTTTATTTAGAGCACCTTAAACGGGATCCCGTTCTCATTCAGGACATTTTTCCTCTTCAAAGTAAAAACCTAAAACACTAGGTAGGTTGGCTTTATTCCGCTTTTATTAATTTACTTATTTATTTTTCTGGGGGGGCGCGGACCCCAGGTTGGGAACCAAGGATTTAGTTGAACCAAAGTTTGCTACAAATTGATTCAGTTGGCGTCAAGTTATAGCTACACGTATTGGCTGACAGGCTCCTCAGTTAGTACCTTTGTGGAACACATTGAAATTAAACAGGCCTCATAATTAGGAACAAACAAAAATACATATTATTTATAATAAATAATATTTATGTATTATATTTATTTATAATTAATTATTTTTGTTATCATTAAAAGTCATTGTTTCCAGTAATTCAATTTTCCATTATGTAATTTATTGACACAAGACAGTACTCTGCATTTACACACTACTTGAGTAGCTTAGTACTTTTTTACTTTTACTCAAGTAAATTTTTGGACACATACATTTACTTTTACTTGAGTAAAAGTTAGTTCAAGTGACAGTACTTTTACTTGAGTAAAATTGTTAAATATTCTACCCACCTCTGCTCCAAGTAAAGGAGTTGGGTACTGGATAGTCAGATCCTGGGTCTTGACCTGATACCCTCATTCCACTGTGCTTATCTGTCCAGATCCACTCCTCATCGTCCGGGTCACCCCTGCACCGAGTTGTTGCCCTTTGGTGTGGAGTTCTATAATAGTACTACTATAATATACTATAATAAAAACATACACACATCCACCACTGCAGCTCATAGCTCCCTCAGTCTCAATCATGATCCTATTAAACTTTACAGCACTCACCTGTCCCATCTGTGCACTCAGCAGTAACCCTAGTGCACTCAGTAATAACCCTAACCCTAGTGCACTCAGCAGTAAGTGCACTTAGCAGTAACCCTAACCCTAGTGCATTCAGCAGTAACCCTAACCCTAACTTTAATAAGAGACATTTTCTCCATACACATGCTTCACTCCTGTCTTGTATAATATCTGTATAAGAAGTGTACTGTGCGGCTATGCTTTTCGGACGAAAGGAACTGCTTTTTGGAGTTCCATTGTACATAGAAACAAGTGGTTATTACCATTTCATCCCACTAGTCTGGGTTCAGGCCGCTTGTCCTGGGTCTGCAACAGTTTTTATTCTTAATTTTTTTTTTACCAATAAATTAAGTGAATTCATAAAAGTATGTGCTGTGTGATTATTAATAATGAGATTTACTGTTAAAAAGCTTTATAAGCAGTCCACAGTGCAAATCAAACCTTTTTCATTCAGTATATTTGTTTTGACAGCATAGGGGCAAATACACAAATTCAGCTCTTATTTAGACCCGATGTTGCAATATTTCTGTAAAAACTTACTAAAACATAAAAAACTTTATAACACTTCAGTTTCTGCATCAGAGGACCCCTTTAACATGATTAGAGAGAAGAAAAAATTTCTATTTTTTTTCAAAATTGGGGTTTTACAGGGCTAAGGCTCCTTAACACATATGACTGTGGCATCATTAGATGACTAACTCTTGAATTCAAAATCAGCAACAAATTAACAAAACAGAAAAAACCCACAAATGCACAATCCCACATACATTAAAACACAAAATATCAGGAACACCTGAATTGTTTTATTAAACAGCAATACATACTCAATGAGTACAAATAAAACTGCTTCACAAAACAAAATGGAATAAATGCCACACTCATCTAACCGTAACCCTAGAACAAAACTTCAATACATTCAATCAATTCATGGTAGTCATACATAACCCACATATTTTACATTTAAATTTTATGGCATTTGGCAGACACCCTTATCCAGAGCGACTTACATTTTTATCTAATTTTTCATACAAGTGAGCAATTGAGGGTTAAGTGCCTTGCTCAGGGGCACCTCAATTATGGCCTCAGGTCTGTGAATCGAACCCACGTCCCTCCAGTCACAAGACCAGTTCCCTAACCGCCAGGCCACGCCAGTTTTTTTTTAACACCAGTAACCTCTTCTACACATCATCAGGTGCAACTGGAACCTTTTCACATTTCAAAGTGGCCCTACATAGTCCATTCAGAACACATATGCCCCATGATTCAGAAACTAATTCTAACAAAATATGATACAGATCTCTGCTTTTGGTTCTTTAACTGTTTGGATCTGAAATAATCCAGCAGTAGTAGTTGATGTTTAGAATATTAATTAAACATTTTACCTGCAACATATTTGCTATTTTTATCTGAAAATTTTGACAGTGCCAAAAAGTACGTGGTCCACACACAAAATGGAGAATGCAAGGGGAGACCGATCTGATCTACTGTAATCCATTATACTATGACCTGATTTGATCTGTGATCTTGTGCCAATTAAATTCCTACTTCCTAATAAAATTATCATTAAGGTTAAACTCTCATTCTATTGACATTATCTCTCTACACTACTACCTCACTGTTCCAGATGTTAACACAATGTCAGATAACGCACATGGTAGGTCATACTGAAACTAATGTTTTATCTGCTTAACTGAAAAGGTTCAGTCACAGTATTTCACTCTATTCATTGCACTGGATTTTATTCAGTATTGAATTGAGAATTAAATATTAAATGTATTTCACTCTATTACTGAATTTCACTTAGAACATTTTTCCTTCACTTGCTTTGCCTAATAGATTAATAAATAAATATTTAAAAGTGATCTACTTGTGTTTAATATAATTACCTACACTCTCACACTCCCCAAAACACAAATGCATTTATTTGTGCTTGGAGCTTACCAGTACACACCAATCTCCTCGTCATACACACACACACACAACACCAACTCTGAACTGAAACCCAGAGTAGAGTTACTTCATCTAGACCTTTTCAACATTTTTCTATAGCATCATTCACTCAGTGATCAGGACACCATGTGAACCCAACAGCATGATGGGAGAAGTAAATAAAGTCACACCCTAACCAGTGCAGATCACCGTTACACTCAGAGCTTTATGGTCCAGTTCAGCATTGTGAGAGTTCCTCTCTTGGTTGGCCTCACCAGGGACTCAAGTACAAACTTCAACATATTCATATGAAACATGACCTCTTAGAAACACCCTTATTACATATGTTAAGACCATAAACCTTACAAAGATGCTGTAACATATATATTGTCATTGTTTCACAAAAGAGCACATTCAAGACACTTTATTTACAGGAGAACATGGCTTATAGACTGCAGTACATACAATTGGTTTAAAGTGTTCTACTGTATTTTGTTCAAGATCATCATTCATCCAGCCATGAGTTCTCAGCCAGCTAATGTGTACAAGATGCTTCCAGCGAAGCAATGTCAAAGTAAAGGGGCATTTTACTTCTCTCCTCCCCTCTCCTCTCCTCCCCTTTCTCCACAGCTCCACATCTTACAGTCAAAGAGCAGGACCTTCCGTCACACACACACACACACACACACAGCTTCTTGGCTGTGGAGGGCTACAGATGGAAGTTATGGGCAGCCTGAGTGAATTGGCAAGGTGTTTAGACACAAAGAGCTTCAATATTTATAATGTGACATCAGAAGTTCTTGGTGTCTTCATGTCCTGCTCTATTTGGGGTCTGGAGAGGTAGAACAACAATCTACTGCACTCCGAAAGAGGTTTTGATTAAAGCCCATTTTTGACCACCTGTTTATGTTAACTGAGAATACTGTTTTAATATTGTTACCAAAGCTTGTTTGAGTACTTTTCATACTGATAGAAATGCATACTGAAAAGCTCTAAAACAAGTTTGATCTACATCATATTGTTTGCTGTTTAATTTATAGCTGGGCAGTGTAGTTAACAACTGTCAGATTTCTCCTGTCATTCACAGATAAAGCACACAAGCGTGCAGAACCAACACCAGGCTAAGGTTCAAACAAGAAGTCATGTGACTGAAATGTCAGGTGAGTCAGGGGCTGCTACTGTGCTTCTAGTCATGTGACTCCTAGTCATGTGACTCAAACGTCTAACAGCGCTCGTCCTCATCAGAGTCACTCAGCAGCTCGCTGCCAGACGTCTGGGCCGGATGCTTGCGGAAATGCCCGTTGGGCACCTGCCAGGTGTGCACTGCCAGGGGGGTGTTGCTGGTGGCATTGACGTGACCCAGACTGGACGCTATGGCAGCTTCAAATGTGAGAGTGTCCTCTGGGCAGCTGGAGTCAGGGCTGTGGGAACCCTGGTGTAGCGGGAGGTAGGACTCAGAGATGTAGGACTCAGAGATGTAGGACTCAGAGATGTAGGGCTCGGAGATGTAGGACTCAGAGATGTAGGGCGGTGGACAGGCCTGGCTGGCAACCCCTGGTGCCCCTGGAGCCCCGTGAAGAGGAAGCACATCTTGCTGTGAAGGCTCCTCCCCATCTCCTACAGGCTGGGTTCGTGACTGAGTTTCATCTACTGCTGGACGGCCATGAGATACCAATGGTGAGTAGGAGATGTGTGGTCGGGGTCCAGAGGGTGTCGGAGGGAGCTGCCGTCGCCCTCTAGGGGTGCCTATGTCTGAAATGGAGTGTATTGGACTTCCTGAAGTGTCAACCTAAAAAGACAATAATATGGTATAAATGTAGTGTGTAGAGGTGCACTGTGTAGAGATACAGTGTGTGGAGCTGCAGTGTTAAGTTTCTAACTTGTATATACAGTGGGATGCGAAAGTTTGGGCACCTTTGTTAATTTTCCTGATTTACCTTTATAAATTATTGAATGTTTGGATAAAAATTTCAGTTAAATATATCATATAGGGGACAAACACAGTGATATTTGAGAGGTGAAATTAAGTTTATATGATTTACAGAAAGTGTGCAATAATTGTCTAAACAAAAATAGGCAGTCTTGGTTCCTCTCAAGGTTTCTTCCTCATGCCCTTAGGTAGTTTTTCCTTGCCACTGTCGCCCTTGGCTTGCTCACTGGGGGCTTGGACTCGGACACTTGTAAAGCTGCTTTGTGACAACAACTGTTGTAAAACGCACTATATAAATAAAATGTGATTGATTGATTGTGTGTGTGTGTGTGTGTGTGTGTTAGTCTTCACCTGTCTTTGTGGTGTGTTTTTGTCTTCACCTGTGTGTGTGGTGTGTACCTTGTGTGTACCTTTACTTGTCTGTGTGGTGTGTGTGTTCTCCCTTCACTGGGAGATCTTGAGTGGTGTGTGTATGTTGTGTGTGCATCTTCACCTGTGTGTGTGTTCGCCCATCACTGGGAGATCATTAGTGGTGTGTGGGTGTGGGTGTGGATGGATGGATCCCTTTGAGAGGTTTCCCTCAGGGAAATTAAGATTACAGCAGCAGCATTACAGTAAGTGAAAAAAGAGTGGATATATACAGATTGAAGAGATTAAAAAACTAGTACTAATAATAATAAATAAATAAAAAAAAACAATAGAATATCTTCACCTGTGTGTGTGGTGTGTGTGTATCTTCACCTGTGAGTGTGGTGTGTGTTTTCTCCCTTCACTTGGAGATCTTGAGTGGTGTGTTCCCTGTGTCTGTGACTGACTTCTGTCCTCAGAAGTGCAGCGAGATGGATCAGGAGATAGTAGATGCCTCCGCTCCTTAGACCGACCCCTCTCCACACTCACCGTGTCTCTCAGGTTGGACCTAACACCTGTAAACACACACACACAATGCAGATGGTGAGAGCAGGGTATCTGCACATTTTTAAATCTCAAATTCAATGACTTAAGACCTTTTTAATACCTCTCACAAGAAAAAATAATACTATTACTGTGGTAAAAAATGACAAACTAGGTAATAGTATACAAAACATTTTACTGAACTGAAATAAATAATACAGTCCACCTTACGGAACAAAAAATAATTTAAAATAACTATCAAATAAATATAAAAGTGCACTGTTAAGAGAACTCAGCAAAACAGCCTTTACAGCCTTAAAGCCTGTAAACAACTAAAATATCCAAGTCTCAATTTCAACTTGTTCTGCACCGTTCAGCACCATACCGGACTGGGGGGGGCGTGTTGCATGTTGCGTACTGACAGTCACGCTGTCTACATTGTGATTAAGAACAGGGCTGCCCTCACTGAAGGCTGAATTATGACAATTACAAAATTCGAGAGGTGCACGACCTCGCGCAGGGGCGGAGCCACCGCGATTACGTCATTGTCGGCACGTGGAACCTCGCGCCGGTCACGACCAGAGACCGTATATATAAGTGTACTGGAGGACATGAGTGAAAAGTGATGCCTCCGTGAGTCAGCTGCTCTCTAGTGGCTGGCTGCAGTACAAATTTTAACCCCGCACATTCCCATGTAAGTGAACGGGCCGGACGAGAAACTTTTTCTTTTTGAATTTTTATTACACGTAAAATAAATTTTTTGAGCAATTATATTTTGTCAATTCTATAAGACCCCATTGCGTTAGTATCTCTCCCAGTGTTTTTCTCTACGATAAACAGATTTTATAGAAGTTATTAAGTGTTAGTTAAAGGGGTGTGGCGATAAGGTGATGGACAGTTAATAGCTGCGTTGGTTGACATCTAATACCAGACGCTCAAACGTGAACGCGCTCAACAGCAAAACTCTATCAAAACTCTCTACAGTGAAACTCTCGACAGCAGTATTAAAACCTTTTACCTTTGTTTATTTTGTAAAACGTCAAAAGTGTCTATACTAGTGGGCATATCCTAACGAATGTTGGGGCGGAGATAAAGATATTTAGTTTTTTTAAATAGCCTACTACATACTGGATACTGCATACTCGACTCAGTATATACTGGATACTGCATACTGGTTCTCGTAGTAGTATGCAGTACATTTTCCAGTATGCGACAAAAGCAAAGCATACTACGGGGTCACGTGAACGTAGCGTTGCATGATGGGATGCAGTACACCAAGAAGATAGCTCTGTTCGCATACTGGAATATTTTGCATATTTTAGTACGTCATCCGGGTATGTTTCGCGTACTGGAAAATTTCATTTTGGTCACATACTGCATACAGCATACTGATTTGGGGCTCGATCAGTACGCCAGTAGTATGTAGTAGGATATTTCGAACAGAGCCACTGTCCTGCCTACGGGTTCTAATGCGCATGCTCTGGCTCCAATTTTCATGTCCGTGCGGCCATCTTGGTGGCTTCAAAAGTTCACAATGGGAGTCAACGTTGACGTACCGTCCATTATATATACCGTCACTGGTCCGGATGCATCAAAGCTTGACGGCTCAGGGATTACGGCCAGAGTTGCCAGGTTTGCGGTTTTCACGACAAATTTGGCTTGTTTGAAAATCCAGCCGCGGGTAAAAATTCCGGGGTGCGGTTTTTTTTGGGCTACTTTTGAGTTGGGCTACCGCGGGAGTTACAAGTCAACACTAAGAATCGATCGCTATATAATACTTAATTTGCCTCCATTTTACACTCGCCACCCCCCCTTACACTCCTGTCAACAACTTTGGGCTAGTTTAGGCTTCTGAAGGGCGGGTTTTACACTGACTTTGTGCGGGATATTTTTGTAGGACCTGGCAACCCTGATTACGGCACATGCAGCGCTGTGCGCCGTGCCCTAGTGCCTGTAAATCTAAATTGTAATGGTCCAATGAAGGTAATTTAAAAACCAGGACATTTCTTCACTTAAAAAAAAACCGGGACAGGACGTGAAATACGTCCCGGGAAATACAGACGTTTGGTTGCCCTACACAGTAGACAAATCATTTTTGGCACTTACAGTTAAACTGCAGTTAGAAGCGAATGACTCGATATGCATATTACTATTACGCGTGCTATCATATCAGTTGTGTTTTTCAGATTTCATATGAGAATCCAGCGCTTTACAGCCCATTGTACCAAGTTTGAATGTTTTTCGGCAAGTTCATATCGCGCCTCATACGAATCACTGGAAGGTTTCAGCTAGCCACAATATTTTTCATCCTCCAGCCACTTCATTGAATTGACATTTACCCTTGTCTGCATCGGAGCCTTGTATTGTTGTTCCCGCCGCAGCCCTCAAATAAGAAAAGCAGCTTGTTAGGCAGCTAAATCATTCATCTGCTGTTTCCACCTGTTAGGTGACGTACTACTGCCATCTACCATGCGGAATGGCCGTTGCGGAAATGATAATTATTGTGGGATATACATCGGTAAAATAAAACAGAAAAACTGAGCAACACACTTATTTAATGCCTCCCCTCCTAAAATTCCAGACATTTTAAGACAATTTTAGACCTTGAATATGTAAAACTAAATTTAAGACATTTTAAGACTTTTTAACCTCTTTGACATTTGCACCCCCTAGCGATCCCGTCGCCGGGCAAAATCTGTTTATCCACACAAAATAATTATTTTATTTTTTATTTTTATTTTTATTTTTATTTATTTAGCTGACGCTTTTATCCAAAGCGACTTACAATACTATAAAAGAGTAGATACAATAAAATTCAGACTTGGCAAAAAATGGATGGTGGTGCAGTGGAGTGTTTAAAGTCACTAGAGCAGGTGCTCACTGAAGAGCTCAGTTTTTAAGAGTTTCTTAAAACTAGTAAGAGACTGCTCTGCTCTGATGGTCGAGGGCAGCTTATTCCACCATCCAGGAACTACAGAGGAGAACAGTCTGGATTGCTTCCCACGGATGTTAGGTAAAGCAAGGCGACGTTCAGTGGAGGAGCGCAACGGTCGGGCCAGAACGTAAGGCCTTAAAAGCGAGTGAAGATAGGAGGGATTTAAGATAGGAGGGAATTAATATCGAATACCGAAAATTCTTAAAACGCAAACACAACACACTGATTGTATTTTTTTTAACTAGTATAACATCCTGCATACCGATTTTCAGCCATCTACAAGCAACTGTTTTCAAGAAATCCCCTTCTGGACACACCGTGTTTACAACATGTGGTTTACATGTGCAACTTGACTCGCCATTTAAATTGTCCTTTTAAAAAGTATACGAAGTAAGATGACTTCATGTTTTGTCACCTAAAAATCGTGTACTAATAAGGCTTTAATTTAAGACCTTAACATCGTATATCCGTTGTGGATAAATACCTTAAAAAGCTTGCTCACCTCACTGCAAAATTTTGCGTAATCCACTTCCTGAATGAGACGCTCCGACAAATCTGCCCCCTAAGCGTCACCGAAGCGTTTTGAAAGGTGATTTGACCTCTTATTACAAAGCTGAAGGGGTTCTGCTTTGATTTGAGTGGTTTTTATTGGTCAGAAGGGGGGTAGTGACTTTGAATGACAGATTTTACAACCTCTCCCCCGGCGAGGTGCGAAGGGGTGGGGGGGGGGGGGGGGTAGGGTGAACCTATAAGCCCACAGAGACAAGCTGGAGCCTTAGAAGTGATTGAAAGCTGTTCTAACCAATAGTTTACTTCCTTCTGCTGAAGCTAACCAGCCCTCATTTGCCATGATTGGTCAATTATATTTTTACTAACCCTAACCCTAGCCCTCGGAAAGTCGCCGTTCATTTCCAATGTCAGTCCGCTAGCATAGCAAAATAAGCTAACCTTTGCTAACCTAAGCTAAGCTCCCCAGAACACACTGTTCGGCGAAACTGAAGCAGCCATGGATTATTTTGTTCGTTTTTATTCCGATTGCGGATACTTTCGAACATAAAATAATTACTTTGTATGGAATATATGAGCAATTTTCTGAATTTTCGCCAACCCGGAAGTGAGACGGTACACCCGCATGTTAGCATGTTAGCTTGGTTGGCTAAGGGTGTGTATCGGGTGTGGCATATTTGGACAGGGTGTGGTGAACTTGACATTCCTTGGAACAAAGTGGAATAACTTTGCAATGCTTGCATGGATTTGCTTCATTTTTTCTGTGTTATTAGAAAAGACCATAGCGGAATATATTGCAAATTTATAGACCGTAATGAATAACTATGTGAATATACATGCTTGTGATGCTCAAGTTCAAGTGTGCATTTCTGACATTCCTGGCATATTTGCTTGTGCGATAGAGGCTCAAAAATAAAACAAACCAAGGAATATGATATTGAAGTGTATCAATATGTTCCTCCGACTGTCTACTTCAGTTTGAGCCATGAATGATCATTTTCATATATGTACAACTTGAGATATCTAGTTTTATAGTGGACTATGTCGGGCATCTGAGGAATTTTAAAAATGGCCGCTGGAATGTAGCTGCACAAAGGGGTTAAGGACCCGCGGGTACCCTGGATGAGAGGCTATTTGTGCTGTTTTACTGTTCAATTTTAGACTCTAAAGGTTTTGGGGATAAGGTTTAGGGTTGAGGGTTAAGGTTTAGGGTTCAGGATTAACTCTTTTAGTGCACTGGCTCCCTAAAAACCTGTTGTAACATAGGGGTTAGAGTTAACATAGCTGAGGGAGTGTTTCCAAATGTATGTGTGTGTGGGTGTATGTGGCAGAGTCAAATCCTAGAAAAGATTGACGGGAGTTGGGGTCAGGGTTAAGGTCATATGGTCAGAGTCCAGGAAGCATGTGGGTCTATAAAGGGTTAAGGGTAGGTTCAGGGCAAGAAGGGAAAATAAAGGAGGGTCAGCGGGGGGAATTAGCACCTCTCCTGTTAACAATGTGAACAGGAGAGGCAGTGAGTATTCAGTGTCGTTAAAATGGGGCAGTGACTGAGGCGCTATTTATTTCCAGTTCTACTCCAGCAATACACGTGCCCCGCAAACGCCATTAGCCTGATTTGGACTATGCATGCACGCAATTGAACGTTATTTTAGATAAGTTGTAACGAAATGATGAGTTTGAGAGGGATTTACGTGCAAAAGCACAATGCTCTTTATTTGACAGATCGACATTTGAGTGTTCACTCGCATAGCTAACTTTGAGTAGTCAGGTCAGTCCGGGGTCGCAACGGGATATCAGAGTCCGAAAGGCTCCAGGGGGCTAGGCAGGAGATGAGGTCTAAGGAGGAAGCAGAAGTTGGTGCACAGGAGATGGTAGTTGGGGTCAGGGTTAAGGTCATAAGGTCAAAGCTGGTTGAGCTTTTATTTTCCATGCGTTGAGTTTTCCGCGTTGGGTTTTGTTTATTGTTTCACTGTGTTCTCACGGCTTTCATTTATTTCCTTTCACACATTGAGTGTTCCACGTTGCTTTTGTTTATTATATTGGGGATGTGTTTCGTGTTTTACTCTCGCACTTGCATTCTGTTTGGACTCCCGCGTTACAGATTGTGCACAAACGACGCATGAGAGGATGTAGTCGCAGATGTCGTCCTCCCACAACGGCCACCAGTAACGTTGAGCAATGAGGTGTTTCATTTGAGTAATACCTGGATGTCCTGTTCTGGCCGTGTCATGGGCAAGCTGGAGGATACGCCCCCTTAATGACACGGAGGTGTATTGTTTTCCTTCAGGGCAGTCATCAGGACCCGGGTCGGTACGCAGTGCTTCTTCCAAGTCGTCTTGAATGTCCCATCGAATGAGAGCGAGGAAACACAAATCCTTTAAAATGCATTCTGGGGTTCTGTTACTCTGTGTCTTCTCATGGATACGGAATAATGCGTCCGCCTTGGTGTTCTTGGACCCGGGTGTGTAACACACAAAGAAACGCAAGCGGGAGAAGAATAGAGGCTACCTGGCTTGACGTGGGTTTAGTCGTCTGGTGGACTTCAAATATTCAAGGTTCTTGTGATCGGTGTACACTAAGAAATGTTGCTCTGAACCCTCCAACCAATGATGCCATTGCTCCAGGGTGAGTTTCATGGCGAGAAGTTTGTGGTCTCCCACATCATAGTTGACCTCTGCTGGTTTTAACTTCCTAGAGAAGTAGGTGCAGGGAAACCACTTCGGTGGGTTCCCCTGTCTTTGTAACAGCACAGCGCCCATGCTCACACCCACCTCTGATGCATCAACCTCCACAATGAAGGGGAGTTTAGGATCTGAAAGGTGTAGAATGGGGGCACTGATGAACGCAGTCTTTTGGGTATTAAAGGCTCGGTCCTCCTTGGTGGTCCACACGAAGTGTCATCCCCCCCTTTCACAAGGTCAGTAAGAGGGGCCACCAACGCGCCGAAACCTGTATACATATTAAGTTATAGGCACTTTGCAGATCTAACTTTGTGAATATGTTTGCCCCCATTAGGCACTCCTGTGAGGCAGAAATGAAGGGAAGAGGGTAAGCATACTTGGATGTGACAGCATTCAAGGCACGGTAATCTATGCAGGGATGCAATCCTCCTTTTTTCTTCACGAAGAAGCCTGCCGCCACTAATGAAGTCGACGGACGGATGAATCCCTTGTCAAGGGCTTCACTGATGAAGGACTCCATGGCCGTGTCCTCGGGGTGAGAGAGAGGGTAAGGTTTGGATCTCTTAGGCAGGGTGGTCCCAGGTAGGAGGTCTATCGCACAGTCACAAGACCTGAGGGGAGGCAACTGACTAGCACTGCTCTTATTAAAGACATCAGCATACTCCTGATATTGCTTGGGAACGACTTCAGAGAGGGGTGTGTCGGGACTTTCAATAGCAGTGGATCGGAGGGGTAAGTGCATACATTGCTGTAAACTACGTGGCTGCCACCTTATCAGTTCTCTTGTTTTCCAAGATATCACCGGATCTTGTTCAGTCAACCAGGGAAAACTGAGGATAATGGGATCTCGGGGTGAGGAGACTAGATAAAATAGTCTCATCTCAGAATTAAACAGTCCCACTCGGAGAACTAGGAGTTTGGTGCGTAGTGTTACTACTCGGTCTCCGATGGGCTGACCATTCAAATAATTTATTTGTAGTAGGGGATCCACAGGTGCAGTGGGAATGTGTAGAGTATTAGCTAGTTCTACGTCTATGAAGTCACCCCTGCTCCAGAGTCTACTAACGCTGAAAAGTCATTAGTAACACCACTCCAAGTGATCTGTATAGGTAGGTTAAATTGGGACTTGCCCCCGATAGAAAATAAAGATGTGCTTACTCTTTCCTGTGAGTGTGTGTTGCCTCTGGAGCGGGACGAACGAGCTGGACATCTGTCACGCAAGTGACCCGCTTCACTGCAGTTGATACACAGGCCTTCGCGAATGCGACGGGCTCTCTCCTGTGGTGTGAGCAGAGATCTACCCAGCTAAATGGGCTCGGGGACATCGTAGGGTACGTCACCCAGAGGACGAGGAAGCTGAACATGGGAGGTCGACGTGTGAGACCTTCCACAGGGGTGATAGTGGGAAAAATTCCTGAGCTTGAACTTTTTGTGAGGGTGGGGGGGGAGGGGTGGAGTGTTAGTGTACCATATTTAGAATATTTAATAATTAATCTTTAAATTAATTAATAATAAATAAGTCAGGTAATCAATATAGTGAAATAAAAAACTAATTTCTATTAATATTCTGAGAAAATGCTGTAACAAAGATTTAGATTAGACACAATATGTTAAAAACAGGCATAATTAATTATGTATTCATTACTGTTAGTAAATTATAGGATACCAGACAACTCAAAGAAATTATGCAAATAAAGTTTAAAAGTATTATGATTATAGTTAGTTTTTATATATATAATTTAATAAATTTAATATTTTGTGTTGGTTTATTAATAATAATAATAATAATAATAATAATAAGTTAAACTTATATAGCGCCTTTACAAGTCCCAAGGACGCTTTACAAATATAAGCAAATATTAAACAACAAAAATTAAACAGAACCCGAAGAAGGTGTAGGGGAAAAATTAAGGGAAAAAAGGTGAGTTTTCAATAAGGTTTTAAACTGAGGGAGAGAAGAAGTAGAGCGAAGAGAGGGGGGGAGAGAGTTCCAGAGCAAAGGGGCTGCGACACTAAAGGACCGACCGCCCATAGAACTGAGCCTGAACCTAGGGACCACCAAAAGGCCTGCTTCCGAAGACCTGAGGTTACGAGAAGGCTTATAGGGTTTTAGGAGGTCGAGAAGATATTTAGGAGCCAGGCCATGAAGTGCCTTGAATGTAAGGAGTAAAACTTTATAGTGTATTAGGACATACATTTTGTGCTTTTGTTCATGTATTACACCTTACGCCATAAGGTGGCCAGGATGAACCAGATCGTCTGACCACCTGTACCGGCTCAAAAAAAACACTCTTATATTTCTGATAAAAATTTAACTTAATCAGAATAAAGATAAAATACTGAATTTATCTTGTATCTACCTCTGAAGCTCTTCCGATGTCAAATACAGGCGGTCCCCGGGTTACGACGTTGATCCGTCGTAAATCGATTTTTGGTGTAAATCGGAACATACGTACATACTGTACGTAAATAACATACTATACGCAGTTATCCTATCCTAAAGCTAGCCTTTTGGCAAATACCTTTATCCATAGCTGCGTTTAACTAATCCTGACGCCGCGCACACCAAACACCAAGTTCCGTTTATGATGCAGAACCATTTAGGTCCAAACGAGGCTTTATACAGTAAATGGGAGATGTGTAGTAACCACAAAAAATCGTAACTTGGGAACCTCGTAAGGATCATAACGATCATATTTCGGCCTCAAAACAGATAGCATGCGCGCGCGTGTGGTTTATCATTATGATTTGATGGATTTCCCCCCCCCTTAAATTTTTTTTTTCTCGCGGACATGTCGGTACGCCGGAATTCTGGCGTGGCGCCTGAAAACTATCAGGCCTGCCTTCCAGGATCTGAACGGTTAGTGCTTAACACGTTGTCAACGTTCACTGCTGCTTGAATAAAATCCGTGAGTGACGGGCTCTTGCTCCAGTTCCACTTACTGTTCGGCTCTCAGCCCACAGCGAAATACAGTTTTTAAGGCTAAGTCCCCCCAGCCACTCCCCTCAGCCAGTGTGCGGAATTCCCTTGCATAATTGGCAGCACTACGTCTTCCTTGCTGGATTTCACACAATTGTGTGCCGATATCATGACCCACTGCAGGATGATCAAACACCATATTTTGTAACGTATTGATGAGACTGAGAGGGATCCACATGCAAAAGCACAATGCTCTTTATTTGACAGATTGATTTGACAATAGTCGATGCATTGGTAATCGGCATGCGAGTGTTCACCCGCATAACTAACTTGGAGTAGTCAAGCTGGTCTGGGGTTGCAACAGGATAGCAGAGTCCGAAAGGTACCAAGTGGCTAGGCAGGAGATGAGGTCTAAGGAGGAAGCAGAAGTCGGTGCACAGGAGAACAAACAGGAGAATGAAACACTTGGTATGCAACATGGGTTGGCAATACTTCGCAACCAGGAAGTGAAACGAAGGTGTATATAAACAGCTGGGGAGGGGGTGTGGTTAAGAACAGCAGGTGAATCCAGTTAGGAGGTTATTGGGTGTTATTCCCAACATAAGTCTTATGGCAGATGCTGCAGGCTTATGGCTGCCAGTCTTACGCATGCATGATACATGTTGGTTATCCAGCAGTGTTGTTAATTTGGTGTCATGGTTAGTACAGATAATGACATTACCACACAAAGCTAAAGAAATGTTGGATGTTTGTGTCAAATCGGCTTCATTGTGAATCTGAAGTTAAAAATTGTTAGTTAGCTAATGTAGCTTAAATACTAATGTCCAAAACAAACAATAGCTACTGGAAAATTAATTGCCTTATAGGAATCCAGATGTAGTTAGCTACCTAGATGAATGAAAACACTGCATAAATCTATATCTAACTAGTTACCTACACTATATTGCCAAAAGTATTTGCTCACCTTTCTTGACTCACATATGAGCTTAAGTGACATCCCATTCTTAATCCATAGGGTTCAATATGACGTTGGCCCAGTAGAACAGCTTCAACTCTTCTGGGAAGGCTGTCCATAAGGTTTAAGAGTGTGTTTATGGGGATTTTTGACCATTCTTCCAGAAGCGCATTTGTGAGGTCACATACTGATGTTGGATGAGAAGGCCTGGCTCTCAGTCTCCGCTCGAATTCATCCCAAAGGTGTTCTATCAGGTTGAGGTCAGCACTCTGTGCAGGCCAGTCAAGGTTATCCACACCAGACTCTGCCATCCATGTCTTTATGGACCTTGTTTGTGCACTGGCGCACGGTCATGTTGGAAGAGGAAGGGGCCAGCTCCAAACCACAAATTTGAGAGCATGGAATTGTCCAAAATGTCTTGGTATGCTGAAGCATTCAGAGTTCCTTTCAGTGGAACTAAGGGGCCAAGCCCAGCTCCTGAAAAAACAACCCCACACCATAATCACCCTCAACCAAACTTTACACTTGGCACAATCCAGTCAGACAAGTACCATACTCCTGGCAACTGCCAAACCCAGACTCGTCCATCAGATTGCCAGATGGAGAAGTGCAATTCATCACTCCAGAGAACGCGCCTCCACTGCTCTAGAGTCCAGTGGTGGCGTGCTTTACACCACTGCATCTGATGCTTTGCATTGCACTTGGTGATGTATGGCTTGGATGCCGTTACTCAACCATGGAAACCCATTCCATGAAGCTCTCTGTGCACTATTCTTGAGCTAATCTGAAGTATAGGCATGGTAGTGGGGGGAAAAGTGGACCCGACTACCCAGAGCCTGAGTAGGGAGAGGGGCCCATTTTGCTCATGTGCCTTGTTTACTGGCATTTATAGGGGGCCTCTGACATTGATAGTGTACAGGGCCCAGAATTTGCTGCTAAGCCCCTGACCCAAAGGCCACATGAAGTTTGGATATCTGTAGTGATTGACTCTGCAGAAAGTTGCCGACCTCTTCGCACTATGCACTTCAGCATCCGCTGACCCCGCTCCTTCAATTTACTTCAATGTATCTACCACTTCGTGGCTGAGTTGCTGTCATTTCCAAACACTTCCATTTTCTTCTAATACAGCTGACAGTTCACTGTGGAATATTTAGGAGTGAGAAAATTTCACGACTGGATTTGTTGCACAGGTGGCATCCTATCACAGTTCCACACTGGAATTCAATGAGCTCCTGAGAGCGACCCATTTGGCAATATAGTGTATCTAGCTGTCTAATTTACCTTAGGTAGCTAACAAATGTTTAAGCTAGTGGACATTATCAAAATGAAATGATGCTGATATGTCTGGTACAGTAGTACAGCAGTATGGTAGCACAGTACTACAGTAGTAGATTAAGTACAGAAATACAGTAATACAGTAGCATAGTAGTACAGTATTAAAGCAGTATAGTAGTATAGTAATACAATATTACAGTATGAGGAGATTGAACCAGAGTGAAAAAGAGACTATGAATGTTGGTACATTGTTCAAGTCTGATACAGAAAATTTTAAACAAAAAATTTAATAACCAAAAGTAAGATTTTGAAATAAAACATTCATATATATTGATGTTGGTTTTTTTAACCCAGACTTGTAATTACAAAATGGTGGCTGGTAAAAAATGTAAGTGGCTGGTAGAATTTTACTTCCATCAGCCTGTAACGTTCTGCGCTGGGCAGAACAAGGAGGCGGACACAATCGCTGAGGAGAGCGAGATTTATTAAAGGAAATTCCATTGACAGAGTCGAAATACCGGGCGCAGGTCAGATCGGGAAGGCAGTCCATACATGAAATATGCACAGGCATGACCAGTGATGGCTAAGTTACCTTGAGAAAGTAATCCGATTACTGATTACTGATTACTCCTTTTAAAAGTAACTTAGTTACGTTACATATTACTTGATTTTAAAAGTAACTACGTTAGATTACAAGTTACTTTAGTAGTTACATTCAGCAGCAAAATTAATTTTTCCAATACTCACTTTATTGGAAGTGCATTTTTAACAGTAACAATGTATTGAAGCAGGTTCGGTAACCGAGGCAGAAACACCTTAATCCAAAAATCCCGAGGAGGGAAACTTTATTGATAAAGCAACCCTGGCGCGCGCAGTAACCCCCCCAGTGTCACTTAAAGGGCAAGACTCGCCGTGAGCAGTAGTAGTCGCTACAGTATCTCCTGACATTACGTTTGTGTAGCTGCGCGGTATTATTTGTAAATTTATCTGTAAACGTAATACAAGCGAACTGGGGTGGGTTTCCCGAAACGTTCGTAGCGCCAAGTACTTCGTAACCTCGTATGAAACGTACGAGGTTAAGAAGTACTTAGCGCTACGAACGTTTCGGGAAACCCACCCCTGTTCAGTCAGACAGCTACTTGTGAAACAAAATACCATTACAATTTCAAGCATTTTAAAGTAGGCGACGTTAGTCAAAATTCCAGCACTTTTCAAACGTGGAACACAGTGCAACATTAAAATTCTTCAGGTAAATGTTCCTTCCCCTGTTTTTGAGGGGTGTTTCTTTACACTACCACACATCGTTACGGGAGGACGCTGCAAAAAATGACTTGTAAAACGTGCTCGCGCTCTCACAGGGTCGCGCGCAGCGTGCGGAGTCGAGCGCTACGGTCAGACGCAAAAGTAGAACTGAGCCAAGAAGAAAGCAAAAATATATATTTTTACTAGGGAAAATAAAAATAGTAACGCACAGTTATTTGGATAAGTAACTTTAATCTGATTACTGGACTGGAAATAGTAGCGCGTTATATTACTCGTTACCGAAAAAAGTGTTAAGATTAGAGTAACGCGTTACTGACATCACTGGGCATGACAACGGGTACAGAAAACAACAAGGCAGACTAACTAAGGGACAAAAGGCAAAACACATGGGAGACGGATAACACAAAGGCGCAAACTTATGAACAGCTGGAATGACTAGGCACAGGTTTGAACAAAAAGACCGATACGGACATGGGAGACACAGGAACTTTTATACACAGGACTAGACAAGGACCAGGTGTGAACAATGATAACAGGGGCGTGGCAAACAATGGGAAATCACAGAGACAACGAGCAGGGCGGGATAAACAGGCAGGGAATACAGACATGAGGGAACCCAGAGTGACAGCTACGAGAGGGGGCGTAGCTCTACATGACACAGCCACAGTGGTAAATGGAAGAAAAATGTGATTAATTTCAAACACTGGCTGTCAGGGTTAAGGCTGGGGGAAGAGGCGGTTAGGGTTAGGGACCAGGAGATAGGGTTAGGATTAGGATTAGGGGAGGAGGGGGTTAAGTTTATGGGTCAGGAATGAGATGGTTAGGATTAGGAACTGGGAAGAAAGTGGTAAAGTTTAGGGACTGGCAACCTCTATCACCCAAACCATTAGGGTTGGGGTTGAGGTTAGGGTTTACGGTTAGGTTAGGGTGAGAGGTTATTTATTTAAATGTTTCATTTTTTATTTTTTGCAGTTTTCGCCACCTGTGTTTAAGCATAAAGGTGAAAAAGGCATGTCTTTATTTAAATAGCACCTTTCATACACACTGGCAATTCAAAGGGCTTCTTCACACAAGATAAGAAGAAGCTTATTACGACTAGAGGTCTATCACCTTGGGAAGGTCATTGCCCACAAAATATAATACATAACAAATAAAAAACAATAAATAAAAACAATAGCATACAATAAAAATAAAAACCATACCCTAACTCATCACCTGTAACCCCAAACATCTGTATACTCATCACCTGTAACCCCAAACATCTGTATACTCATCACCTGTAACCCCAAACATCTGTATACTCATTACCTGTAACACCAAATATCTGTATACTCATCACCTGTAACTCCAAACATCTGTATACTCATTACCTGTAACCCCAAACATCTGTATACTCATCATCTGTATACTCATCACATATAAACCCTGCACAACTGTATAGTCATCACCTATAACCCTGCACATCTGTATACTCATCATCTGTATACTCATCACCTATAACCCCTCACAACTGTATACTCATCACCTATAACCCTGCTTTTTTATTTTTGCTTATTATTGAGTGGTTATGTGTTTATTATTTAGTGGTAATGTCTTTATTATTGAGTGGTTATGTCTTTATTATCGATTGGTTTTGTCTTTATTATTGAGTGGTTATGTCTTTATTATTGAGTGGTTATGTCTTTATTATCGATTGGTTTTGTCTTTATTATTGAGTGGTACGTATCTCACCTCTGAAGCTCCGTTGCCTGGGTCTCTCTAGGCGGTCAGGACTAACCCTCTCCAAGGAGAACTCTTCCTGCCAAATGTCGTTGACACACTGATCACCGACAGTGGAGAATGAACGCTTTATGAGCTTGCTCTCTGGGTGTGTCTGCAAATCACACAGAGACTGTATGTCCACACAAATGCAATGAAAATCAATAATACTCTTGATTTCTATTACTGAACCCCACAATGATGAACAGAAATAGGACAAAATTAAACCCCACCATGCTGCATGTACCAGCCTACTTCCTGACACTAATCACAGCATGAACATGACCTAGTTGTCACACAGTGTTGAGTCCAGAAATCAAAATGAAATTCTCCAGACTTTTAGGCAAACTTCAGAAAAGCAGCTGTCCTGAAAATCTGTCTTACTTTATAGGTCCATAATACTGCTGCTCCCTTTTGACACTGAACAACACCTCTCAAAACGGGCTGCAATATCTTGGACCAGTGATGGACAATGGAGAGTTAAACAATTCTTAATCTCAACATAACAATAGTGACATCCAACAGAGAAAACTACCTCGGTATCAACCGCATTCATTTTTACATTCATCAAAATGTCATCGTCTTACATTTTTGCTATGATTTTAATCTACATAGGACACATCCACTGGACTCAGTATTGCCAAATTCTCATGCAGCCTGTGTCACCAAATCACAGATCAGTATCAGAGTGTCACGTTACAGCCCCTGACCCCTCCCCTTGGGGCGTGTGTTTACGTCGTCTATGTCTAGACGTCTGCGTCTGTGGATCTCCGTGGGTGTGGTTGTGTCTGAACGTGTTCATTGGTCTCACCTGTGGCTTGTCTCGTCATCACTCGGGGTCTATGTGGTTTGTCTATTTAATGTGCATTCGCGCAGTGTCCCGTGCTCATCTTTGTCAGAGTAATACATGTGTAAGTGTTGCACGTGCGCTGTCTGCGCTATTTGTATGTCAAATAAAAGTGACGTTGTTGAAACCAGTGGACTCGTGCCTCGTCCGTCTCCCTGTGCCCAGCGTCATACAGAGAGGTTATTTATTTTACACTATTTCTAATGATAGATGTAATTTCTCTGACAAACAGTGACACAGACCAATGCTGAAAAAAATTATTGGTAACTGGTAAATGATTGATCTTTAATGTACATAAGAACCCAGTATTACTGTCTATAAGTGTCTCTGTTAATCAACAGAATTACAGTAATTTGACAGTAACGAGACAGTGTCTTATCAAGTAAAAATGTTGGCAATTAAATGAAATAAGAAAAATATTACACTTTTGAACTTTGAGCATCTTATGGGAATTAATAACTGGCACCAAAAATCAACACAAAGGTTTATAGATGTTTAGTAAGTGTTTTTTTTCCATTATGAGATACACAATGGACACTTTATTTGAGTAGTGCAGCTCCTTTCAGAACTCCTGGCGTAGTTTCTACCAGGTGTGGAGTCCCACAAATTAGATGGAGGAACTAAAGTGCTCTAAACAGCTCATCTACGTCAGCAGACTGATACTCTGGATTAAGATCTTGGGACTGTGAAGCCCAGGAAAGCACTCTCATATTCCTGGAGACCATCCATGTCTATACAGCCCTATGCAGGACCCAGTGTGGGCATTCCCCACATCATTACTCCTGACAGGAATTGCTCATTAATTAATCCTTTGCAATAGCAATCTGGATTCATCTCACCAGGCATGTTGTCATCTAATGTTTGACAGCTCTGTTCTAATGTGGTGTTACGTCTTCATATTACGTCCCTTCTGTCTCTTACGTTTTAGTCATCTTTGTGTAGTGGTAGCCCCGCCCTCTATCTTAGTTCTCTTACTGAAGTTACTCAGCTGCTTTGAGTTTCTCTGTTGATTAAACCTGGTTATATTCCCTGATGTTGGATCTCCTGGCATGAGTCATTCTGTCCATTACCCGTGCTTTAGTCTCACCTCTTCTCCGTGGTTAGGTTTAATCTGTCTGGTTGGGTACAGTCTTTGTCTTTTGTCCTTGGTCGTTGAGTCGTACTCACCTATCGTTTCCGTCTTTCTTAATCCTCGCCACCAAGGATAAGGTGAAGTAGCCGATTGCTTTTGTCCTTGGTTTTTTGGTTTGTTAAGTTTGCAGGGCTGTTTAATATCTTCGGTGTTACTGCATACATGTATTTTCTAGGTTGTGTTGATGTGTCTTAGGTTTTGGTTTGGTTGCGTATCTGTCAGGTTTGTTAGTTTAGATTTGCATTCCTGTAATTCCGTGCTCCTGTGGGTTTGTCCTTACTGTTAAATTTCGTTTTACTTCTTGTTTTGTTTGGATGTTGTAACGATCTGCGCGGGGCAGAACAGGGAGGCGGACACAAGCGCTGAGGAGAGCGAGATTTATTACAGGAAATACCATAGGCAGAGTCGATGTAACGGGCATGGGTCATAACGGGTGGGCAATCCTGACATGAAATGTACACAGGCATGAACACGGACAAAGAAAACAACAAGGAAGACTCACGGAACAGCGGTACTAGGGCGAACGGGCAAAACACAGCAAAAACAAAAAGACCGACAACTAGACCTGGGAGACACAGGGACTAATATACACAGGACAAAACTAGGGACAGGTGATGACAATGACACAGGGGCGTGGTAACAAACAAGGAATCCATCAAAACCAACGAGCAGGGCGGGACAAACAGGCAGGGAACACGGACATGAGGGAACCCAGAGTGACAGCTACGAGAGGGGGCGTTGCCCTACGTGACATAACCCCCCCTCAAAGCGTGCCACTCCGGGGCACGCAAGGGCAGACAGGACAGGGACAGCGGACACAGGACAGACCGGAGGGACAGGACCAGACAAAATAGGACGAGGGACCTGGGACACGGCATGACACGGGACACAGGGAGACCGGATAGGGCCAGGGCGAGGCACAGGAGCAGGGCCGGACAGGACAGGACCGGGGACAGACACTGGAGCGGGGCCAGGGGACAGGGCAGAGGTAAACACTGAGGCAAACACGGCTTGGACGATGGTGACGGGGACAGGAACAAGGTGGGTAACAACTTGGGGAACAGACACGGGGACCGGGACAGAGACGACACCACCAGAAACAGACACGGGAACAGGAACACAGACCTTGACAGACACAACCACAGGGACAGGAACCAAAACAAAACCAGGGATGGAACACGGGAGCAAAGGGGACACAGGCATAGAGGCAGGAACACGGGGCGGAGCAGACAACACACTGAGTCCAAGCCCACACGTGGGCAGCACAGTCTCTGGGGCGACAGGTGCGGCCGGGCGGCGGGCAGCGGGAACAGGAGCCGGCAGACAGGCAGCGGGAACAGGCAGGGTCCGCTGGCGTGCAGCGGGAACAGGCAGGGTCCGCTGGCGTGCAGCGGGAACAGGCAGGGTCCGCTGGCGGGCAGCGGGAACAGGCGCCGGCGTGGACGACCTCTCCAGGGTCGCGGGGACAGGAACCGGCGTGGATGACCTCTCCAGGGTCGCGGGGACAGGAACCGGCGTGGACTGCTGATGGGCAGCGGGGACAGGAACAGGCACGAACTGCCTACGGGCCGCGGGGACAGGAACCGGCACGGACTGCCTACGGGCCGCGGGGACAGGAACCGGCACGGACTGCCTACGGGCCGCGGGAACTGGAACCTGGGGTGAGGAGATGCGGTCGGGGGGCGTGTACGCCAAGCCGACGTCCTCGGGGGGCGTGTACGCCAAGCCGACGTCCTCGGGGGGCGTGTACGCCAAGCCGACGTCCTCGGGGGGCGGAGCCACTAAGCCGACGTCCTCGGGGGGCGGAGCCACTAAGCCGACGTCCTCGGGGGGCGGAGCCACTAAGCCGACGTCCTCGGGGGGCGGAGCCACTAAGCCGACGTCCTCGGGGGGCGTGTCCGCCAAGCCGACGTCCTCGGGGGGCGGAGCCACTATACTGACGTCATCGGGGGGCGTGACCGCCAAGCCGACGTGGCTTGTACTCCCCCCCAAAAAATACTTGGGGGTGTCGTGAAGTATAGCTGGCGGGGTCAGCGGCGGTAGGTCCTCCTCCTCAGGGTCCTGGGTGAGCCTGGAAGAATACACAGACACAGAAGCCTCCTCTGAGGCGTCGGGAGCTCGCAGACGCCATCGAGAGCCAACCGAGGGTTAAGCAAATGCCAGTCTGTGCACTCAATCCGTCTGCCTGCGACTTGTACTATAGGTTTCTCCTCCCTATAGTGATCAAGCCGGGCAGACACGTAGCGCTCAACAGGAGTCTCGACGCGAAAGCCAGTCGAAACCGAAAGTGACTGGGCTTTCGTTGGTGCGCGTCGAGACTTCCGTGTTCCCACAGCGCCAGGGGAATTTCTGTCTCTGGTTCGTTCACGCTGCGATATCGGAGAGTTGAACTGGACCGAACCAGCCAACATCTCATCACAGCGATTAAACTCACCAGAGTCTCGCTCCCTCGCTGTGTCCTTGTAAGGTCGGTCTTTATGTAACGATCTGCGCGGGGCAGAACAGGGAGGCGGACACAAGCGCTGAGGAGAGCGAGATTTATTACAGGAAATACCATAGGCAGAGTCGATGTAACGGGCATGGGTCATAACGGGTGGGCAATCCTGACATGAAATGTACACAGGCATGAACACGGACAAAGAAAACAACAAGGAAGACTCACGGAACAGCGGTACTAGGGCGAACGGGCAAAACACAGCAAAAACAAAAAGACCGACAACTAGACCTGGGAGACACAGGGACTAATATACACAGGACAAAACTAGGGACAGGTGATGACAATGACACAGGGGCGTGGTAACAAACAAGGAATCCATCAAAACCAACGAGCAGGGCGGGACAAACAGGCAGGGAACACGGACATGAGGGAACCCAGAGTGACAGCTACGAGAGGGGGCGTTGCCCTACGTGACAGATGTACAGATTTCAGTGCCTATGTGAGTCCCTTGCTGTCCTGGTTTATGTAGTATGTGTATATTGTTTTGTTCATTGGTTGTGTTTCGCGTTGTGTCACTGGGTTGGCACGGTTGGCCTATACGAGGCTCCGAGTCATACTGCTTGTCTATTTAATCAGAGTTGTCTCATGTTTAACATGCCTCGCCGCTCCCGTGTGGTACGGGTCAGTACGATTAGCCTCCAAGAGGCTCAGAGTGTCTCTCTCAATAAACTGAGTTACCTCTCGCATTTGCATCTGTCTCCCAATTGTGAAACGTTACATGTGGATTCACACTGAAACTGATCCATGAGAAACATGATATTATGAAGCACTGCAGGGTCACTTGTCTAATTTCCTTATAGAAAAGTGCCAGTGGTGAAAGGATATTCTGATGTAGCATATGTGTCTCTAATAAGGACAGAAACAGGAAACCAAACACAGACCTCATCAGACCTATCTACACACAACTCTCATCAGACCTATCTAAACACAACTCTCATCAGACCAATTGCTACTATAGATGACAGAACAGATAATGCTGTTATTTTATTTGTGATTGTCAATGCTGAAAATTACATTAGGTATTGGCTACAAGTAATGCTAGATATGGTAATTTCATTGCTAAAACTTTTGCAAAATGTTGGCATAACATAATGACAAAAAAAGCCAGTGGCTACTCTAGGCTAATACAGGCTACAGTACCTGTGTCTCTACAGCCAGCCGAGGCATGGAAGAGGCTCGCACTGACACACCTCTCCCTGGCACCTGCAGAGGAGCAGGGTCCCTGCTAGAACACCACAGCATAGGGCTAAAGGCTCTGTGCTCTGGGACCTGTGCAGTTGGAGAGAGAGAAGACATGATGAAAGGAGACATGAACCAAACATTTTTTAGGCACATTATTTTTCACATTATGCAGCACATTATGCTGTAATCCCAACCAAATGGACACATCTATGACTGCTGTCATATTTTACTCAAGTGCAAAAACAAATGTGTTTTACACTGTCAGCAGCAGACAGGGACATATGACTGATTAGGGCTAAAGAAGCAGACAGAGGGACCAACATCTCAAACATCACAAGAAGCAGCACAAAAAGCTCAGAAAACCAAAGCAGGGTTGCCAACTCTCACGCATTGAGCGTGAGACACACACATTTCACACGCTCTCACGCCACACTTCCGATATCTCACACCGGAAATTTTTTTTTAGTTTATTTACCTCTGATCCATATCTATGATTCAATGAGTTACTAGTTATCGCAATATAACACTTAATTTGTGTCCATTTTACGTTCAACCCCCCCGGTCGGCAACTTAAGTTCGCCCCCCCGTCAACAATTTACACTCGCAACCCTGCCAAAGCATGTCATGAAAATTAAGCAACCAGGATATAATGTCAAAAAGAATACACAGTATTGTTCACACAGTCTGCACATAGACAGAGATGGCGGAGGTAGGACTCTGGTTGAGTAACAAAGGTTTGCCGTCCTGCTGAAAGTTTTACTGTCCTGCTGAAAGGTTTACTGATTAGTTGAAAGGGTTATTGATCTGCTGAAATGCTTATTGATTTATTGAAAGGTGTATTAATTTGCTGAAGGGTTTATTGATCTGCTAAAAGGTTTATTCCAATGCCAATGAGGCTGGGAGCACCCTTATTCAGGGAGACTAGTTTTGGGTTACATTTATGGAGCTTGGAGGTGTTGGATGTAAAGTTGCTCACTGTTGAGTCTGTCATGAAGGAGGTGCAGCATGTGATGTGGTTGCTGGTGGGCAGGACTCCATGTGACGTTCTAATGGATTAAAGGACAACTGAATCTTATCCTGCATATAATTGCAATTACATTTGTCCATTAACATTGTATTTAGTTACCACAAGTGTGTTTTCATTCACTGAAGTTCCACTGAACTGAATGTTGCTTTAAAAAAGTAATTAGTTATAGTTACTCACTACTTGTTCAAAAAAGTAACTGAGTTAGTAACTGAAATACTCTATAATAAAAGTAACTCGTTACCAGGGAAAGTAACTATTTGCATTACAGTTAAAAGTTATATGCCAATGAATTAGGATTTTTTGAAAAAGCAGTTTTCACAGTCAGTTGAAATGAGTAGATCAGAAAGGTGTTTAACTTTTGATATTTATTGCACATCAACAGATCAGTGCAGATAAAATCCTTTAAAATCCCAAATCTTTGTAAAAAAAAAAAAAAAGCACAAGTAAACAGTTACACTATATAAAGTGCATTTACATCTATCAAATTAAATTAAATTATCTGAACCCGAGACAACAGGTTTGTTCACAACAGAAGTTAACTTAACAATATCACTTAAGGTAGGAATAAGGTATCACTTATTCAAACTGCTGCCATCAGGCAGACGGTTCAGGCAACTTAAAGTAAGGACAAATAGACTAAGGGACAGTTTTTACAACAGGGCTATCTGTTACGGTGGGTCTGCCAGGAGGCCACCAGAGGGCGCGTGCACTCACTCACTCACGCACCTTGCACACACCTCCTAGCACTAGGCCACTACCCAGGTCCTCATCACCACATTACTAACACCTGTAGGTGATCATTGTGCACTCTTTTTAGTCCCACAGGTCGTGCAGTCCAGTGCTGCACATTCCTTCGAGGGCACCAGTGTCTTCTACGCCCAGCATCCCGCTACTAAGGAGATCCTGTTCTGTTCTTAGTATTTAGCTCTTGTGAGCTTTGCTATTTCTGTTTCGCTTGGTTCGCTTTTCTGTTGTCCTTTATCATGGATAATAAAAGCCCTGAGTTACAACCAATGCCTCCGGCCGCCTCAATGCCCTATCACTCTGTTAAACTATTAAAACATTTATTCGGGCACTGTGCAATATATAAATTCAATTTCAATTAAAGATGTTAACTTTATTGGGAAATGTGCAACTTAATTCACATGTGCAATAACAATGCTGCTTCTTCTGTTTTGCTTGTTTTTGGTCCTGAATATTCTATTTTGTTTCTTAAATCCATTTTATTATTGTCACGGTGAGGCGGCCCCCTACCGGCCGCCTCCGTCCACAGCGGCTGTTGTTGTTGTTGTCTGGTGACGTCATGTGCGTCCCTCAGGTGGGCGGAGCCCGTGATCCGGCTCACCTGAGGGTCGTTTGTTTGCCTATATATGTCTTGTCTTTGTACCAGTTGACCGCTGGTCATTATATCCTTAATTTGGAGATAGTGCACGGGTTTTAGGTTTGCACACTTTCTATTAAACCATCATTTTTCCCTGAGACTTGGCGTGATCGCTTCCTTTTCGTTGCTCACCCCTGCCCGTCACAATTATATTAATGTATATAGCATATTTGTACCATGATGGAGGCTGCATCCTATTTTCGTTGAACAAGTGTACATGTACATTGTGCAATGACATTAAAGTATTCGTATTCATAATAAAACCTCTGTTCTTAATTAAATAATCAAATCAAATCAAATCAAATACCCAGTCTGGTAGACATTCAGGATTTTCAAGTATTTTCTTAAATAATGATTATATCGCCACCTTGAAAATGTTAATTTTAATTCGGCTTGCTTCTGACTTGCCATTTCTGCCTCTTCTCCGTTTGTGTCGTGTGTCACTGGTGTGCTTTGGCATGCGTGTAAAAACATTGGCTCTGATTGGCTACCATAACGCTGCCTTAGCCAATCGCTTACTGACTTGTTAAGTTAAACTGGTGTTACACCGAGAACTGTGACCTATAGAGATCTGTTACTCCTCAATAGCCTGGGCAGGGGTCCGCTCGGATTACTGTTAGTATATCAATATATAGTAACTCACCGCTTTTAATGACCAGTAACGTCAACGGCGTTATAACGACAGGAAAAGTAATTATATTATCCCCTTACTGAAAAAATGTTATTTCAGTACGTTATTTTGTTATATAACGTTATATAACGTTTATAAATGTTATTTCTAACTGCGTTATTCGCAACACTGTGTAGTTCTGACTGATTTTTTAATCTGATTGGAACCAACATCAGTGGTTAGGAGGAAGAGTTTTCTTTTCTGATTGGCTGATGTGCAGAATGGTCCAGCCCTACACACAACCATAACCATAACACCTATGCTAGACATAGATCAGTATTAGGAACTTTTCTAATTCAGAGGTGTTTAGAACATCACACACACACACACACACACACACACACACACACACACACACATATATATACACACACACACACACACACTAACTGAAGTGGTGCACAGTGCTGAACTGCTTTTTCTTTATACAATGGAAGCACATTAAGGATTTGTCACACTGCACAGAAGATGCACTGTGAGCATGCAGTGCGAGTGTGACTGTGCAGTGTGTTGTGTGAGTGTGAATGTGCTGTGCTGTGCTGTGTGTGTGTGTGTGTGTGAATGTGCTGTGTGAGTGTGCTGGGTGAGTGTGAGTGTGCTGTGTGAGTGTGAATGTGTTGTGCGAGTGTGCTGTGTGAGTGTGAATGTGCTGTGCGAGTGTGCTGTGTAAGTGTGAGAGTGTGGAAGGTGTTGTGTGTGCATCATTTAACAGATGTTGTGACAGCTGTACCGTGTTGGGAGGGGGCTGGTGGGGGCAGTGGGACAGGCAGCCTGTATCCACAGTCTGTCCAGCCTGCTCAGGGGACACAGGTGTGATGAAGAGGTCTTGAGGAGAGATGGGACTCAGCGCAACAAACCCCCCCCTGGTTCTGAAGACACAGCACAAATGAACATTACATTACTAAAAGAAATGTAATGTAGGAATACTATTGCCTACAGAATTTTTTCACAAAGGTTCTGGAAAATCTTATTGGTGCTAATTAACCCTAACCCAAGATAATTAACCCCAATCCAGAGTAATTAATCCTATCACTAATTTAAGTTTATAAACCCTAACCCAAGATAATTAACCTTAAACCCAGCCTACATTAAGAAGCACGTGACGGCCTCTCAGGTGTGTTAGAACAGAGCAAACACTGTAATGGAATGAGGAATATGCTTCTCCTGTTCAGTACAACTTTAAAAGAATATAGTCGGTACAATGAAATAGCTGCAGCCTCCCACACACACACACACACACACACACACACACACACACACACCCTCCTCTCCCACACTCACACACACTCCCTCCCCTCACACTCACACACTCCCTCCCCTCACACACACACTGCCCTCACACACACACACAAACCCTCCCCTCCCACACACACACTCCCTCCCCTCACACACCTTCCCCTCACACACACACACACACACTCACTCACTCCCTCCCCTCACACACACATACCCTCCCCTCACACATACACACACAAAAACACACACCCTCCTCTCCCACACACACATACACACTCCCTCTCCTCACACACACACACACACACACACACACACACACACACACACACACACACACACACACACACACACACACACACACACACACACTCCCTTCCCACACACACACTCCCTCCCCTCACACACACATACCATCACACTCCCTCCCCTCACACACACAAACACACACACACTCCCCCTCAGTCCCTAGATGCCCTCTTCAGCCTTGTTCCAGCTACTCCAACTTTCCTGAGGAGGCATTGGATGGATGTTCCAACAAAACCCCTGCAGTCAATCTCCACAGGGTAGATGGTTGTGGACCATCCGGCCTCCCGGCACTCGGCTACCAGCTTGGTGTATTTGTCCCTCTTCTTTTCAAAAACAGCCTCCATTCCTCCCTGTCCCAAGGGACAGTTAGCTCTGCCAGGATCGCTATTTTGACTGCAGAGGACCACAGGATGACGTCTGGCCTCAGAGAGGTGGAGGTAATCTCTGGAGGGAACCTGAGCTGACGATCAAGATCCACTCTTAAATTCCAATCGCATCCAGGTGTTAACAATGATTTTTCTCTCTGGTTGCTCCTCTGAGCTCCAGCCCCTTGTCCAACAAAGCTGATAAACGTCCGGTTCTTGGAAGGCGGGTCTTTGGCTACTTCCATTCGCCGCATGTCAAGGACTTCTGCCAGCTTCCAAAGAACCAGATCATGCCGCCACTTATACCTACCCTGAGCCAGAGCTATCTTGCAACTGGACAGGATATGTTGTAGGCTTGGGTTTGGGACATTGCAGAGTTGGCAGCTTTCCTCTGAGCCATACCACTGGCTCAGATTGCTTGGACTAGGGAGGGTGTCATACGTGGTCCGAATGAGGAAACTAAGCCTTGCCTGCGGCATCTTCCACAGGTCGGACCACTTGATGTTCCTGCTGACAACTCCTTCCCAAGTTGTCCATCGCCCTTGCTGTGACTGGCTGAGCGCCTTGATCTTGTATTGCTCTTCCTTGTGCCTGACCACCTCCTCAATCACCAACTCTTTCTTCTCCTTTTTTGTGGCCTTGGACAAAAACTTGGGGGCTGTTCCCCACCTCAAGCCTGCTCTCCCTGACTGTGTTCTGCCTACCACGTCCTTATGCACTAGTGTGCTAATGGCCTGCTCTATCCCGCCAGTGGAAGTCGCCCTCTGACACCTCTGAGCCCGGCACCATACTTCCAGCATCAAAAATAGTGGCACCCATTCAGTGGGCTGTGGAAACCGAGGTAAAACGATCCCTTACTCATGATCCTGGGCCTGGTGGTGGTCCCTCCGGTTGTCTTCACGTCCACTCCAGATTACGGAAGAAGGTTACGGAATGGGGACACAATTCATCCTTTGCTGCTCATCCTGGGTCACGTCGTACACTTATGCTCCTTCAGGGTAGGTTTTGGTGGCCCAGGATGGAGCAGGTGGTCAGTTGGTTTGTCTCTGCGTGTGAGACTAATGGCCAAACAGAACGTACGAACCAGGACCTTGAGCAGACGCTCAGGTGTTTGGCTTCCTCCAACCCCTCCTCCTGGTCTGACCAGCTTCTATGGGCCAAGTTTGCTCATAACACTCTGTGGCACTCGGCCCTCAGGATGTCCCCCTTTGAGTGTCTCTACAGGTATGCCCCCACATGTTTGCTGACCAGGAGGAGGAAGTGGCTGTCCCAGGAGCTCGGGCCATGGTGCGACGTTGTCTGGGCTCTGTCAGGACTGGCTCGGATGTCGTCTCAGCTGTTTTCTTGGCTTTTTAATCTTAAGGAAGCTTTTGGAGACGAATCACTGCTGAATCGTTTTGGCTCGCCGTTACGTCCTCAGCCCTTTCTCTGATCTTTCTGTCTCTGGTTGCATTATTCCTGTTGAAGGTGTCTCATCACCTTGTCTGTTTTTTCTCTTGTTTTTGTTCTCTCCCTCTTTTCTGCCTTACTCTTTCACTTATTCGAGTATCTACCTCCTGCGCCAATATCTGGCATTTCTCAAGTTTTCCCCAAGCTTTTTCTCTTCCTATCTGTTGTTCATTTTGTTTTTTGGGAAGGGTTTTATTTTGTTGCGGCATTCACCTGCTGCCAGTCACTTCCCCTTAGTTTCGTTTTCTGACGCATTGAGTTTCTTCCGCGTTCTTTGTGTTGCATTTATTATTTTCCTTTTTTCTTTCCCCCGTGCTTATTCAGTTGAGTTTTCTTTTGTCTTTTTCGATATTTCCATGTTTTCTGTTTATAGTTACCATATTATTTTTGAGTTGTTTTGTTTATTGCTCAGGGGTGTCTGTGTTATCACTCCTCATTCTTGTGCTCTGCTTTATGCATTTCTGTTATAAACCGGCACTTGGGTCCTCCCTTCTCACTGTTTGTTACGCAGTGTGTACACTGCGCAGTGGAAACACTTGATCTTTTTTCATCTTGCTTGTTTTTTTTAAAATAACAAAATAAAAGTATAAAAGTCCACTGAGATAATAAATTGTCCACTGAGATTCCTGTCACCTCCCTTGGCCACCTTATGTACTTGTTACCACACACACCCAACCCACACCCACTAACATACACCTACCCCCACACACACCCAACCCACACACACTACCATGCACAACCACACACCCATCCCACACACACAACCCACATACACCCATCCCACACACCCTCCCACCACACACACCCAACCCACACACACATCTTACACACACACTACCACACACCCAACCCACACCCATCCCCCCACACCCACTATCACACCCACCCCCACCCAACCCACACACCCCACTAGCACACACACCCATCCCCCACACCCACACACACAAACATGCTCACACACACACACACACACAGACATACACACACACACACACACACACACACACACACACACACACACACACACACACACACACACACACACAGGTTAATTACAGGGCAGTTCCTGCACTGTGTGTGAGGAACGGTAGGGCTCTTGCACTGCAGAGAATGTCCTGTGGGAGAGACGAGGCGTCCATGCGCTGGAACATCGGAGCGTGTTTCTGTAGAGGAACCCCCAGACAGGAGTTAACACAAACACTCACACACTAACCCTCACACACTAATACTCACACACTAACACTCACACATGAACCCTCACACAGGAACACTAACCCTCACACATGAATGCTAACCCTCACACATGAACACTAACCCTCACATATGAACGCCAAAGCACATGAACACTAACCCTCACACATGAACGCTAAAGCACATGAACGCTAACCCTCACACAGGAACACTAACCATCACACATGAACATTAACCCTCACACATGAACGCTAACCCTCACACATGAACGCCAAAGCACATGAACACTAACCCTCACACATGAACGCTAAAGCACATGAACACTAACCCTCACACATGAACGCTAAAGCACATGAACGCTAACCCTCACACATGATTATTAACCCTCACACGTGAACGCTAACTGTCACACATGAACGCTAAATCACATGAACACTAACCCTCACACATGAACACTAACCCTCACACATGAACGCTAAAGCACTTGACCACCTCAAGCACATTAAAGCACATGCACCCTAAAGCATGTTAACCTTAAACATAAAGATAAACATACATAACACAGAACATATTAGGAATTTCTGATTAAGTAGCATATAGCCTACTGTTATCCAGGGCTATAGAAGCAGCATATAACAGGAAGCTACTGCTATAGGAAGCTACAGTAAGGAGTAGAGAGTGATTAGATGAAGTAATTAGATACTTCACTCATGCTGTGTTCAGTGGAGTGATTAGATACTTCACTCATGCTGTGTTCAGAGAGCCTCACCTGCTCCTCCAGCTGCTGACGGAGTTTCTTGGCTTTACTCTGCTTGTAGTAATCCATGATCATCATGGCTGCATATATCTTCCCAATGGTCATGTCACTGGCTACAGGAGAGACACCAAAAGACTATTTTGTTTTATATTTTAAGTGAGAAGTGAACACAACTAACACAACTCTTGTTTCTGGCTAAAAAATATTGTTATTAAAGAGTTGTTATACAGTGTAAAGATTTTGATATCGTCTTCAGACATAGATCATAGCTACCAGGGTTCATAAACAGCATTATAAATTAGTTCAGTCTGCAGTCTGTTAAGTTAACAGATTCACAACACACGGGTGTCAGGAAAGAGTCCCAAAGTTTAATAAGAAGAGAGAGAAAGAAAAGCTGTAACTAAGGGGCAGATACACGGATAAGGGAATGAACAAAATTTCAGAGTGCACAGAGTCATGGACAGCGGATCATAAATGCCCTTACAAGCAGTCTCTCGTCATGGAGAATGGCGCTGTTCCAAATTCTGACTACTCGGTAGAATCCAACTCCCCTCTCATATAAAGATGCTACAGATATTCGCGATTTCCATTGTTTCAGGGCAGACATGGCCTGGTGGTTAGGCAACTGGTCTTGTGACCAGAGGGTCGTGGGTTCGATTCCCAGACCTGAGGCCATGACTGGGGTGCCCCTGAGAAAGGCCCTTAACCCTCAATTGCTCACTTGTATAAAAATGAGATCAAAATGTAAGTCGCTCTGGATAAGGGTGTCTGCCAAATGCCATAAATGTTTATGCCTATGTTATGTTATGTCTATGCATAAATAAGGGGTAATTCAGTAACGAACTTTCTATTCCAAAGTTCACCTATGACCACAGTATTACTTTGTTTCTTGTCATTACTGTCAACCTTACATCTTATACAACATACAGACAACATAAACTTATTTCCCTTTGTATATGATTTTAGACAAATATTCCATAATTATGTCTTTTTTTTTTTATTGGCCCACCTCCACCCCCTCCATCTTTGGAGGACAACTTTGTTTTTATATCAAATAATGGATCAAATAATAACAATTCTGTAACGGCGGGTGTAGGAGGCAGGCACCACGACGTTGTATGTGAACAATTAACATTTATTGTGGACTCACACGTGTAAGCTCCGAGCGGAGCGCGAGCATCACAAACACCTCTCACGCTGACACGGAACTTTAGACAAAGACGAGCACAAGACACTGCGCGAACGCACATTAAATAGGTGATTAACACAGACCCTCGTGATCTCGAGACAAGGCACAGGTGTAACAAACAAACACGCTCACAAACAACCCACACCCACGGAAGTACAAACATGGACATAACCGCACGCAGACGACATCATTACACGCCCACAGGGAAGGGACCGGAGCTGTTCCGTAACAGAACCCCCCGCCAGGGGCTCGCTACTCCCGGAGCGTCCCGCGCAGCTGGAAAGCCCCGAACCAACACCAACGGGCAGGTCCGGAACCGCCGGGATCACGAGCCTCCGAGAGCCGTCACCCCCGACGGCGGGAACCGCCGCAACCAGCTCTAGCACACCCTCCCTGGGAAGACAGGGGAGAAAACATTGAACAATGGCACAAGTACAAACACGCACACTGGCACACAGAACATAAAGGGCACAAAAGGGAACAGGGGGTTCGGGAGAAACACAGGGGCAGACATACAAACAGGAACAGGCAACCACGACAGTGTTTGGGCTGCCTGCCAAAGCACAAGTGGTGGCGCTGTCCCTCCAGGGAAAGCAGGCTGAGCGGTCGCGGAAGGCGGAACAGGCGGCGGGGTCCTTTCGGTCTTCGGCGCCGCGCCTCCGGCGTGCGCAGCTCCTCCCGGTGCACCCTTGGTCCTTGCGCCCGAGAGCTTCCCCTGCGGAGCCTTGGCTTTCCTCCTGGGCGCCACTGGTACCGGGACTCGGCGCGCGCGCCGGCGAACCACCATGGCCTCTCCTGAGGCGCGCGGAACCCCAACCTTGGACCGCCGACCGCGCCGGATCCCTTCCGCGCTACCGGGGTCACCGGCGCTTTGTCCCTCGATGTGTCCATGGGCTCCCCCTCCCCTTCCGAGACACACCGATCCAGGGACATGGGCTCCTCCTCCTCATCTGAGACTGGGTAGCGCGACCAGCTCATGCTGCTCCCCTCTGACGGAGCCCGAGAGGCTTCTCTGCCTAGCGGACACCCTTTCTCTCCTCGCACGGTGTCCGCCGAACCCACCGAGGCGCTATCCTCTCCCTCGCTCCTGCTGTCGAACCCGTACGGGGTCGAACCAACGGACGGAGGTGGGCTGGCGCTCCCTCCCTCCCCGTAGTACACCGTTGTCTCGGAGTACAGGGACGGAGGGGAACTGATGTTCTCCCCCTCTCCGTAGTACACCGTAGACTCTGAGTATACGGATGGGGGAGGGTTGACGTCGTCCTCTGCCTCCTCGGGGCGCTCGTTGGCGTCGGGGCAGCCCGGTGGAGTGAGAATGGTTTCTTGCTCCTCGTCCGACGCCTGGGGCGTCGCCGACGTGGGAAAAGGGCAGCTGGCCTTGCCCTCACTCTCCTCCTCGGAAAACACAGAGGGGGGGGACTCTCCTCCTCTTCGGATTTCTCACTCCCGAACTCTTCCTCAGGAGTGAGGGCAAGGGCGCCTACGCTCACCACCAGAGTCTCACTGGTCTCCTCCTCCTCGGAGAAGACCAGGAGCGGAGCGCTGTCTTCCTCCTTGACACTGCTGCCCACTGCCATGGGTGGCAGCTCCAGGGACGCGTGGGGGTGTCTCTCCTCCCATGCGCGTACCGCGGATCGGCGGAAATGTTCCGCCGCCTCTGCGTCCTCCGTCTCACGAGCGGCACAGAGCAGGTAAGTGCAGAAAGGGTCCTGCTTCATCTCCTGCTCGGTGACGGAGACTTTGCGGCGCCGGACTGGGGAAGAGCCGTGGTCTTTCTTCTCCCCTTCGGTGCCCGGGTGGCGTATCCTGGCATACGTCCTCTTGTACTAGGCTCGTCTTTATGTAACGGCGGGTGTAGGAGGCAGGCACCACGACGTTGTATGTGAACAATTAACATTTATTGTGGACTCACACGTGTAAGCTCCGAGCGGAGCGCGAGCATCACAAACACCTGTCACGCTGACACGGAACTTTAGACAAAGACGAGCACAAGACACTGCGCGAACGCACATTAAATAGGTGATTAACACAGACCCTCGTGATCTCGAGACAAGGCACAGGTGTAACAAACGAACATGCTCACAAACAACCCACACCCATGTAAGTACAAACATGGACATAACCGCACGCAGACGACATCATTACACGCCCACAGGGAAGGGACCGGAGCTGTTCCGTAACAAATACTATATAATATAGTGTGAAGTGATAATTATTGGGATTAGGTGGACCATGAGAGGATAGTGTGATGGGTAGGGTGAGCGAAAATAAATGGAAGCGATCACGCCAAGTCTCAGGAAAATAGGATGGTTTAATATGTAAAGTGCGCAAACCAAAACCCGTGAACTGATCCGAATTAAGGATATAATAACCTGCGGTCAACTGGTACAAAGACAAGACATATATACACGAACACATATACACCCACACACCTTGTGCTATATGTACATCGCACCCATGTAGGCACCCACTACCATACCAATCTCGCAATAATCATACAACAACAGACATCAACACGGTGAAGATATGCTGGTCTGAGTCCGGAACCCAGCGCCCCCCCGGCCCACCCCAGATCCCCCCAACAGCCACCGCCCCACCCAGGCACCTCAGAGCCCCATATGTGATCGAGTAAAAAATTTTTGTAATGAGTAATATGCAGGTCCTTTTTTGCTTTCCAATTCATGAGAATGGTTTTCTTGACGATGCATAGCGCAGTAAGAACTATGTGTGATGTGTTTGCCTCTGTAGTCAGTTCACTGACGTCTCCTAGGATGCACAGTCTGGGTGAAGTTGGGATGCAGCATTTAAACCACATGGATAGGTTTACACATACCTTCTTCCAGAATTCCTGAACAGGCCTACAGTCCCATATAGAATGCATATAGTTATCAGCTACATTGCCTGTGCAGTGGGTGCATATGTTTGACTGTGCTAGGCCCATTTGGAACATCCTTTGTCCTGTATAGTGTGTTCTATGAAGGACTTTTATTGTATAAGTTGTAAGTTGGGGTTTTTACTTATTTTGAAAATATTTGTACATATATCTGTCCAAAAGTGTTGATCTGGATTAATAGAGAGATCTCGTTCCCATTTGGCTATCGGAAGGGAAATTGAGTCATCAAATTTTAACAATAATTTATATAGTTTTGATAAAAATTTAGGAGTATATAGATTTTAAAATTCAGTTACCCATACTGATATTTCTAGATTCAGTTGATTGCGGTTGAATTTCTGTTGAATGATTGATTTCAATTGTTGATATTCAAGATATCTACTGTTGTTTATTCCATATTCTGATATAAGTTCCTGAAATGGGACAAAATTCCCATCTTTAATAACATGTTCTAAATCTTTTATTCCCTTATCATGCCATGATGTGAAATGTAGTACTTTCATATTCTGACAAATGGGTGTTAGTTTGCATGGGATGAGTGGAGAGGTAGAGTTAATTTTAGAAATTCCCACCAGGCTGTCAGTGAGGTATTTATATTAAAGCTTTTAAAACAGTCTTGATGCTTAATATTAGAGCTAATGTAAGGTTGGTCTGAGAGTTATATTTTCCCACAGAATGCTTGTTCTAGGTCCAACCATGGGCTGTCTATTAAATCGTATTTGATCCATTTTAAAATGTACTGTAATGTAACGTATTGACCAGACAGAGGGGGATCCAACTGCGGAAGTACACCGCTTTTATTCAAATGAGTTACGTTTACAAGAAACGGCACGAGTATCACTAGCGCTAGGCGCAGTAATAACAGCAGCGTTTTCGTGGGATGGTCAGGACGGTCCAGGGTCATAACGGGGGGGCAGAATCCGGGAGGTACAGGAGGGCTAGGCAGGAGGCGAGGTCTGGAGAGAAAGCAAGGGTCAAAGCACAGGAGATCGAACAGGCAATGGAAACGCTTGGTATGCTGCATGGGAACGGCAATACTTCGCGACGAGGAAGTGGTGGGAAGGTGTATATATGTGACTGAAAAGGGGGCGTGGTAATTAGTAGCAGGTGTAGCTGGGAGGGACATATCAGACGGCATTCCTTACATGTAATCTATTGGCTAAGAAATAATTATAAAAATTTGGTAGTTCTAAGCCACCATTGAGTTTTGGTTTTTGCAAGGTTTTCATACTTATCCTTGGTGGCTTGTTTTTCCATAGGAATTTTGAGATATTTGTATCTAAGGACTTAAACCAAGTAGCAGAGGGTTTATTTGGGATTAGTGAGAATAAATAGTTGACTCTTGGTAGAACCATCATTTTAATGGTAGCGATTTCCCCCATGAGTGACATAGGTAAAGCGTTCCAACGTATGAGATCATTTTCTATTGTTTTTAATAGAGGGATATGATTTAACTGCACTAAGTCTGAAAGTTTAGCGGAGACATGTATGCCTAAGTATCTAATATTACCTGATTGTAGTGGAGTGGTGGTCGTATTCTGAAAACTACAATTTATAGGCAAAACTGTTGATTTACCCCAGTTGATGGAATATTCTGATATAGAAGAGAAGCTGTCTATAAGTTTGATTGTATTCGTAAGAGAAGTTTGTGTGTTCTGTAGGAAAAGTAATACATCATCTGCATAGAGACTTATCTTATGGTTTGTGGTTCCTCCATAATTATGTCTAATTATCTAGTTAGGACAAAACGAGAATGCTCAATGAACCAAGTTATAGTAACTGTAACTCAGGACTGGAATGTGTGGTTAGACTTTATTTTGGTGACTTTTCTGTATGTGTACGCTATTCCATATAAAGCACATGTCTCTACATTCAACAAGGGTTTTTAAATAATATAAACCTTTTTATATTAACCCTTTTAATAAAGGGTGTAATTTTAATCCTAATATCATCTGTAGCGTCTTCATGCGCGTGCAAATGAGGGGAGTCGGATTCTGCAGAGGAGTCGGAATTGGATTCAAATAGTAAAGCTTTTTAAATATAATGATCTAGATAACTAGCTGTTTAGATGAAAACTTACAAACCTTAAGGCTTAAATACATGAGCAAATATCTTCAAGTGTAGCTAGCTGGGGGGGGGGGGGGGGTCGCGTTACCGGGGGCGGGTGTAAAATGGACACAGCGAGAAAAAAAAGACAGATTTTAAGTGTGTAGAAACAGTCTAATTAGTCGTTTGAACCAACCTAGTGAAAGGCGGGACATTAAATGAATTTTTTATTTTTTTTTTGCCGGGACCGAATATTAAAAAGAAGGAAAACCGGGACAAACCGGGACAGCCCGGGAAAACCGGGACAGCGACGTGAAAACCGGGACAGACAGGTGGCAACCCTAATATAAAGTGATAAGCAAATTTGCTCTTTAAATGTAGCTAGCTAGCAATGTATTTAGACAGAAACTAAGGCTTAAAAACCCTGATTTTTTTCCCATTTATATCTAAATAGCAAGCTAGGGACTTAATGAATAATTCTGCTACACTTAAAGAGCTTTACTACTTATGTCCCATTCAATGTAATGAGAAACTGTGTAACACAATTGTGGTTTATGGCTAAAAAGCTACAGAGTCCCTGCGTAAAATAATTAATCCAGAAACACTTCTGTTGTGTTGTGGCTGAATTTGCAGCATCTTTGAATGTGCAGTGTGCTTCTGAAATGTAGCGTACATGTAGCGGTCCTATCCCTTTTGAATTTATGTATTAAAGTCACCTCGGGTAAAATAGATAGGGCGCGGGGTTCGTCAACTATATCATAAAAACATTCAGAAATTCACAAGTGTCTTTTTAGTTAAATAGGTGTACCTGTTCAATCTCTTATTTCTCTAACAGCATAGACTAACACAAAACTACTACCAGAATTGTGTAACATTGCCCTTTTATTACACACTTTTTAGGACATGTATGCAAGTCATAGAAAAAATCAACCATGAGTCCAACCCAAAGGACATTCAACGAATAACATTTAGTCACTTCCCACCCAGTTGCAGGCCTGTTTCGTTGCTCAGGTTCAGCGAGGCCATAAAACAATAACGAACACCGGCCGCTTCACTCCGTGGAGCAAAAATAAAATGAAATAAAATGTTGTGCTACAGTACCTCTTTTAAATGAGCGTCTCTAGTCATCTATGGCTCCCTTTCTGTCTGCTCACTCGCCCTTTCACTCGCTCCCTGCTTCTTTAGCTTCTCACGCTATGGAGTTGATGGTTCTCCCTCTCACCAAAGCAAAGTTGAGCTGTCCGTTTCAGTCTCTCCGACTAAAAAGCTCTCCTGCCGTCGACCGTCCCTCACTGGGGCTGAGGATAACTGGGTAATCACTCGTGTCTGGCTTTGCTAACCAAACTACCACGCTAACTAATACAGGTTCTGTGTATTTGTAGCTCACCCCACTCTCCCTTCATTAGAGAATTAAACTCAGAAACACTCGAAACGTAACCATACTGAATTAAAAGAGTCTAGCCGACACCTGTCAGTAATAATGTTGTACTCTAAACTTCTTAGAATAAAACAGTGTTATCTGTACTCGTATCCTCTTTCTCTCTTCGTTTTTCTCTTCTCCCGCCGCAGCTTCACTCTCTCCTCTCTCTCCCCGCCCCCTCTCTCTGGAACCAATAGTAAAACTCAAGGCGCGTCAATTGGCTAAAATATCCAATCACTGACACTAAAATAAAACTGACAGATTCACCTAAAGTTAGAGTGTATTGAGCACGTGTTTGTCCTGTCCATTTCAACCAAACTCGGTAGCTTGTAACCCTTTCAGTAACACATATAAAACAATATGGTTGTATATTCCATATTCTAACACGGTTTTCTTTAACAACATACAGTGACCCAGAACAGTCTCCAAATGTATAAAAACAAACATATTACAAAGAACAAGGAAAAACATTATCAATACTACTTCAGTATCCCTCTTTTTTCAAAGGGCTACACTCTCCCCCCTCTAATGGTCCTCATGTCCCTATGAGACCCTTATGGTTACTAAACTTATGCAGATCTATCCAATCTTAATTACAACGCCTCTATGCACTATTGTTATGGGCTGATCAGTGGGTTTCCCAAACTCATCATAGGTTAATCTAAGGACAGGCTTAACTTGTCTTTTCTCACGTTTTAGAGAACTAATCTCAGTTTGGGCTCTTGGATTTAGGGGTTCATGAACTCTGATTTCTTGGTCTTGAACTGGGAATATCTCATGCACCACATCCTCGTCCTGAGACTCATCATGTTCCAAGACAACATCTTGAATGTCTTCAACATTTCCCTCTTGGGGTTCAATCATTTCTCCTTCAACCAAGTGATCCTCGATTATCTGCCCGGACTTGGAGGGGTTATTGGTTTCTCCATCCATTGGTGTGGTTGAGGGCTCCTCCTCCACTCTTCGAAAATACTGAAACTCCATTTCATCATCTGAATCACTGAAGGGTTCCTCTGTACCAAGCTCCGTGGTCTCCAGAGAAATCAAATTGGGTTTCTTTTTAAGATGTGCAGCTTGGGTTTGACGTGTTGCTGGTCTGGTTGCAGGCATGATGGTGTTCTCATCTGCTAATCTAACTAGACACCCAATGGGGAGAAGATGATCACGATGCATTGTTTTCTCTCTTCACATTCCACTTTCAGGCTTGATCCGATATACTGGCAAATCAGGAATCTTTCCCACTACAACGTATGGGAATGAGCTCCATCTACTCTGCAGCTTGTGTTTGCCTTTTAATCCCAAGTTTTTCAGGAGTACTCTCCAGTGTCAAGCACTTGTGGGCGTAACAGCTTTTCATAGTTTCTCTTGTTCCGTAGATGTACCTGATTTGAAACTTTCATGGCCAGCTCATAGGCACTCTGCAGGTCTTTCCTCAGTTCCTCCACATAACGGGAATGACTGACTCCCTCTCTCTCCTCCGCTCCAAAACAGATGTCTACTGGAAGTCTGGCCTCTCTACCAAACATGAGGTAGTAAGGTGAGTATCCAGTCGATTCGTTTTTTGTGCTATTGTAGGCATGTACAAGTTGGGTTACATGCTGGCTCCACTGTCTTTTCTGAGCAGACTCTAATGTCTCTAACATGGACAATAATGTCCTATTAAATCGTTCTGGCTGGGGGTCACCTTGGGGTCGATAGGGGGTGGTCCTAGACTTGCGTACCCCTAAGACTCTCAGAAGCTCATGGATTAGCTTGCTCTCAAAGTCCCGGCCCTGATCTGAATGAATGCGAGAGGGTAGCCCATAATGGACAAAGAATTTCTCCACCAGCACCTTAGCTACAGTCACAGCTCTTTGATCTTTTGTTGGAAACGCCTGCGCGTAACGGCTGAAATGGTCTGTTACTACAAGTATGTTGGCAAATCCATTAGAGTTGGGCTCAAGGCAAAGGAAATCAATACATACTAACTCCATGGGGCCATTGGTGACAATCTGGTTAAGAGGGGCAGCACGTACACAAGGACTCTTCCATGAAACACAATTTCCACAATTCTTTACATACTGCTCTATGGTTTGTGACATTCTAGGCCAATAGAAACGACTTCTGACAAGGTCAAGGGTTCTGTCCACTCCGAGGTGCCCCATGTTGTCATGCAGTGACTTAATCACTTGTCTTCTGAACTTTTCAGGAAGGAGCAGCTGATGAATTTCGCCACCAGGATTTTTCTGGGTGACTCTGTACATCAATCCATTCTTCTCGATCAACTTTATACTATGCCTTTTCATCAGAACCAGCTCTGGATGCATATTTGGTATTTCAGTGGGCCATTGTCCAGAGCGGGTAAACTCTATCACCTCCCTGATAACGGCATCACCTGTTTGTGCTTTTCTCAGGTCTTCCATGGTCAGCTGTGGTAACTGTCCCAGCTCTAGCTGAGTAGGGAAAGCATACAGCAGGGGAATCCCATCAGAGGGCACTCCCAGGTTTTCTGCCAAACACCCAGTTTTATCTGGTTGGGTCTGGACATTGGCACACTTACAAATGGCTTTTACCTCTGTCTGAGAAATCTCTTTCCATGGTTCAGCATGGTCTTTCTCCTCTTTCCTGGACAACAGATCAGCATCAATGTTGCTTTTCCCTGGCCGGTACTGTATCTCAAAATCATATGTGGCCAGGGCAGCTAACCACCTATGACCAGTAGCGTTAGGCCTGGCAGAGCTAAGCACATAGGTTATATATGCTACCATTGGGCACAGTAATAAACAAACATGGTGTCAATTTTCACTGCTATGCGGATGACACTCAACTTTACATATCAGCCCAACCCGATGACAAACTCAGTTTAGGAAAAATTGAGGCCTGTGTAAGAGATATTAAATGCTGGATGTCTCTAAACTTCCTACAATTAAATGAGGACAAAACAGAAGTTCTCCTTGTGGGCCCTAAGGCCGCAAGACAGAAAATTCCAAATTTAATGCTTAATCTTGCAGACTATCCCATTACACCTGGCACAGTAGCCAAAAACCTAGGCATCATACTCGACTCCGACCTATCATTTGATAAATATTAGGGCTGCAACTATCGAATATTTTTTAAATCAAGTATTCTGTCGATTTTTTCATCAATTAATCGAGTAATCGGATAAAATCACACTTTTGTGTTTTTAACACAATAATATTGATAGTGTGTAATGCAACATGAAAGTTCTCTTAAAATGAGCAAGCAATTGGCTGTTATTCCGCTTGGAGAAGCACAGTTCACGTGCGGATGCTTTCAGGTTAGGTGCTGAAGCATTGAGGAAGTACTGTTATGATAGGCCCAGTGCTTAATTAGTAAATCAAACGATGCCGGAACGCAAACAGCGGCATGAGACAAGGGGTCACTGAGGCCAACAATGTCACCGGATCGCACACAAAACGCAACGCTTAGGCGCACAAATGTCAAAATAACAACGTTTATATAAATTACTTTAAAATGATTTACGTGTGTTTTATAAGTGTTTTAAGTGCAGAAGTGCATTTTAAGCCTAAATTCCAGCACTTTTCAAACCTGAAACACAATGCAACATTAAAATTCATCAGGTAAATGTTCATTCCTTTTTTTGAGGGGTGTTTCTTTATACTACCACATATCGTTACGGACAACACTGCACAGAATTGTGACACGTCAAGTATGAACGCTTCCGCCGTTCGCGGAGTTGCACGCTACGGTCACTCGCGAAAGTATAACTAGCTTTTAGCTTTATGGAGAGTGTAAAACAATGATACCGGAGCTGCGTAGTAGTACAAAGCGGGATTTTAAACATTTAAAATAGATGGTGACATAAATTAAACGAAGCCTCGAGGCAAATCCTCGAGTATTTTTTGTAATCGAATTACTCGAGTTACTCGAAGAATCGTTTCACCTCTAATAAATATATAGATAATACTACAAGGATAGCTTTTCTACATCTCCGCAATATTGCCAAATTAAGAAATGCATTATCACAGGATGATGCAGAAAAATTGGTGCACGCCTTTGTTAGCTCTAGACTAGACTACTGCAATTCACTACTGTCAGGATGTTCAAATAGGAATCTAAATAAACTTCAAATAGTTCAAAATGCCGCAGCTAGAGTTCTGACCAGAACTAGAAAATTTCAGCATATTAGACCAGTCCTATCAGCCCTGCATTGGCTCCCAGTTAAATTTCGTATTGATTTTAAAATTCTATTATTAGCATATAAAGCACTACACGGGCTTGCTCCTGAATACCTCCAGGAACTTATTTCCTACTATGAACCCCCACGTCAACTAAGATCACAGGGTGCTGGTCTGTTATTAGTTCCACAAATTAACAAGGTAACAGCAGGGGGAAGAGCCTTTTCTTATAAGGCCCCCCAGCTTTGGAATAATCTTCCTAAATGTGTCCGGGACTCTGACACAGTCACAATCTTTAAATCTAGGTTGAAAACCCAGTCTAGCGTTTGATAATTATTATCCCCCTTAGATAAAGGTACATATCCAGGGGTTCATAGACGAAGGGTTTTATGGTAGACTGGGGTGCTGGTGCTGTCATCCTGTCACTGCTCGTGGTCACTCAAGTTTGTTGACAGTGCAGTGGACGGATGCCATTGTCTCAGAATGCCCCCAAGCCTATGTTACCTTCTGGTTCTGCCTTTTTTTTTTAGCTAGGCTGTAATAATTTAACTTAGTGCCGGAGTTGCTGCCACACTCCAGAAATGTTTATAATTTTACCTGTCCTGTATATGTCCTCATACAGAGCTAATTTTCCCTGTTTCATTTCTCCACATGGCTGCCCGCCTGCTTGAGGAATAATGAGATGAGGAGAGACAAGCGATCCATCCTGGGCCGGCCACCTCCTGCCTAACCGGATGCCTACACCATGATGGACATTATTACATATTTTATATTCTGTCTAAATGGACATTATTGCATCTTTTACATTCTGTCTACATTCTGTCTATATTGTTGTTGTTGTCATGGTGACCGGTGTCGGCCAGAGGAGGATGGGTTTCCCCCCTGAGTCTTGGTTCCTCTCAAGGTTTCTTCCTCATGCAAAAACTAGGGAGTTTTTCCTTGCCACTGTCGCCTTTGGCTTGCTCACTGGGGGCTAGGACTCGGCACTTGTAAAGCTGCTTTGTGACAACAACTGTTGTAAAAAGCGCTATATAAATAAAATTTGATTTGATTTGATTCTGCTTTGATTTGAGTGGTTTTTATTGGTCAGAAGTGGTGGTGTGACTTTTACAACCTCTCCCCGGCGAGGTGCGAAGGGGAAGGGTGGTGGGGTGATCTAATCGGCTCTACAGACATTCTGGCGCCTTAGAAGTGATTGAAAGCTGTTCTAACCAATAGTTTACTTCCTCCCGAAGCTAACCAGCCCTCGTTTGCTATGATTGGTCAATTATATTTTTAAATTGAGCCCTCGGAAAGTCGCGGTTCATTTCCAATGTGGGTCCGCTAGCATAGCAACATAAGCTAACCTTTGCTAACCTAAGCTAAGCTCCACCAGAACACACTGTTCGGCGAAACTGACGCAGTCATGGATCATTTTGTTCGTTTTTATTCTGATCGTGGATACTTTTGAACATCACAGAAAATAAAAGGATTACTTTTTATGGAATATATGAGCAATTTTCGGAATTTTCGCCAACCCGGAAGTGGGAATGAACCCCGGCTACGACGCGATTCTACGTACTCGTGAGTAAAAATGGATAATTTTTCATAAGCGATTTTGTACAAAATATATAATCTAATACTAAACATTAGATTATAAAAAGTATTGGAGCTTTTGAGTGCTGGAATACTCGGTATTGTGTCGGATGCTACCGGAGTTGGCGACGTATGCTTAGCTTAGCCTGTCGGACTATATTGGACATAAATATGATATCATAACATTCATAATTGGACATGGAATTTACTCATTGTAATTTTCTGGTCTTTCTGTAATATGTGCTTTGTTGTTGTTTGAAATAGCTCCTCGGTTTCGTGTATGGAATTTGTTAGCATGGTTGGCTAAGGGTGTGTACCGGGTGTGTCTCATACTTAGCATATTTGGACATTGGAATGTTGAACTTGACATACCTTGGGACAAAGTGGAATAACTTTGCAATGCTTGCATGGATTTGCTCCATTTTTTCTGTGTAATTAGAAAAGACCATAGCGAAATATATTGCAAATTTATCGACAGATTGGAATAACTATGTGAATATACATACTGGTCAATTTCAAGTTCAAGCTCAAGTTTTTTTGGCCATGTTCTTCTGTAATTTTAGCTCTCAAATAAAGCCACATTATGGAAATATAAGCCTAGAGATGAATCAATATGTTGGCCTAACTGTCTTCTTCAGTTTGAGCCCTGAATGATCATTTTAGTACACTTCAACACTAGATATCTCAAGTTGTACATTCGCTCAGAAATGCAGCATTGGGGTGCCTAGCATTAAAGGGGGGCCTTGCGCAGGATGAACTCATATTTATCAAATAGGAAGCAAATGGTACGTGTTGGTAAAACTTAGTTTGCATATCTAAATTGTATAACTGGTGTCCCACAAGGATCAGTATTGGGCCCCATTTTGTTTAGCTTATACGTTAATGACCTGCCATCAGTTTGTTCATCTGCAAACATACAGATGTATGCTGATGACACCGTTCTTTATGTGCATGCTAAAGATAAACAGCAAGCTACAAGTGAGTTAACTGCAGTTATGGTCCTAATCTCTGATTGGCTAACAACTTCATGTTTATAGCTAAACATAAATAAAACTGTCTGTATGTTTTTTTCATGGAAATTGACAGAAACGGTTCAAGCTGACGTGCTGGTTAGAGGAGAAAAGCTTAAGTTAGTGTCTGATACCAAATATCTTGGAATCATTCTAGTGACAAATACTATTAAATTGAACTTGGCTAATTTCAGGCACATAAGACCATATTAAATGACAGAAGCAGCTAAACGTTTTATGCATGCTATGATTGTTTCTCATATAACATACTGTTTTACAAGCTGGTCACAAACAAGCTTGTCAATTTTGAAACCTTTTGAATCTCTTTATAAACAGATAAGAAGCCCAATAGTTATCACCAGTGTTGGGAACGTTACTTTAAAAAAGTAATTATAGTTACTCACTACTTGTTCAAAAACGTAACTGAGTTAGTAACTGAATTACTCTATAATAAAAGTAACTCGTTACCAGGGAAAGTAACTATTTGCGTTACAGTTAAAAAAGGTTATATGCCAATTAATTAAGTTTTTTTTAAGCAGTTTTCACAGTCAGTTGAAATGAGTAGATCAGAAAATTGTTTAACTTTTGATATTTATTGCACATCCACAGACCAGTGCAGGATAAAATCCTTTAAAATCCCAAATCTTTGAAAAAAAAAAGCAAAAGTAAACAGTTACACTATATAAAGTGCATTTACATCTATGAAATTAAATTAAATTCTCTCAACCTGAGACAACTGGTTTGTTTACAACAGAAGTAAACTTAACAATAAAACCTCTATTCTTAATTAAATAAATCAAATACCCAGTCTGGTAGACATTCAGGAACTTCAAGTATTTTCTTAAATAATGTTTATATCGCCTTGAAAGTTCTAGTTTTCTTTGGCTTGCACCTGACGCCATTTCGGCCTCTTCTCCGTTTGTGTCGTGTCACTCGCGTGCTTCGGCGCGCGTGTAAAAACACTGGCTCTGATTGGCTATCATAACGCTGCCTTAGCCAATCGCTTACTGACTTGTTAAGTTAAACAGGTGTTACACCGAGAACTGTGACCTATCGGGATCTGTTACTCCTCACTAGTCTGGGCAGCGGTCCGCTCGGATTAGTATATCAATATATAGTAACGCACCACTTTTAATGACCAGTAACGTAAACGGCGTTGTAACGACAGGACAAGTAACTAATTATATTATCCCGTTACTGACAAAATGACGACGTTACCTAACGCCGTTATTTTTAACGGCGTTATTCGTAACACTGGCTATCACCACTGTCATATAGTACAAAAGTATAACTTACTTGGTTTTGATAGTCTTAAACATCTCTTAGATGACGTAGTCTGTCTCATTTTTTATTTTTTTTAACCACTTTATTTATAGAGATTTTAAATTATCACACAGATACAGTTTAACATTCACAAATTAACATAGTTCAAGTATTGATAAATTAAGTCCCACCCCCACCCCTATATACCCTCACGAACATGTGTGGTTTAGAAAAATTAAAGCCAAAATATAATGTAACACATATGTACGAACATACACACAAACATGTAGACATATATAAAACAGAAATTGAATAAAGGTAAAGATCCAGTATAAAAACAAATTATACATAACAAAGTTGTAATAAACATAAACCTAACAGGTACGGAGAGAATTAGTGTTACCCTTTAAAGAAGGAAAAATAAAATATTAAATAAAATTATAAATACAACCCCTCTTGCCTTTACTCCGGTGCAACATTGCAACCCTCAATATATTTGAGGACTGGTAGCCAAGTTTTTTTGAATGCTTGCAGAGAACCTGACCTATAAGAACGCAGCTTTTCCAATCTAACATTACTCAAGATCTCCTGAAGCCAATGGTTGTGAGTTGGAGGAGAGGAAAGTCTCCACTTAAGGAGGATGGCACGTCTGGCAAGCAGGGTACCAAAGGCAATCACTCTCTGCTTTGTTGAGGGAATTTGGAAGTTGGGAGGAATCCCAAACAAAGCTACGATCGGGTTAGGATCCAGTGAGAGCCCAAGTGCAAGGCTGAGTGACCTAAAAACATCTGACCAGAAGGCTCTCAGTTTATGACAGGTCCAGAACATATGATAATGGTCTGCTGGAGATTGACCACACCTGGCACAAGCATCAGACCTGCCCGGAAACACTCTTGCCAGTTTAGCATTAGTAAGATGCAGTCTGTGTAGTATTTTAAATTGTATCAGGCAGTGCCTAGCACAAATTGAAGATGTATGCACCCTAGACAGAATTAAATCCCACTGCTCCGCAGAGATAGATACTGCTAAATCATGCTCCCATAAAAGTTTAAGGTCGTCAGTAGAGCCAGTATCTGAATAACCGACAATGGTGTAAATGGCAGATATTAACTTACCCTGAGATGGATTTAGAGCAAGGATTTTATCCATTCTGGACTCAGGTGGACGGTTGGGAAAGTAGGGGAATAGTTTGGACACAAAGTGTCTAATTTGAAAAAAACGAAATAAGTGGCTGTAAGGTAGATCAAGGTAGATTTGCCCTTAATGCTGTAAAAGATAGAAAAACTCCATCAGCATACAAATCGTCAATAGTCTTAATGCCCTTCTCAGACCATACACGAAAGGTCGGATCAGTAGTTGAAGGGAGAAATTGATGATTGTGTGTAATGGGAGTATAAACTGCACTGCTTTGTAAGCCTAAACACTTTCTGAACTGGAGCCAAATCTTAATAGAATCCCGTACAACTGGATTGGCTGGTAACCATTTACCAGAAACAGGAAGTTGGGAACAAATTATGGAGTTAAGGGAGTATTGGGATGATGACAACTCCAGCCGAGTCCACAATGGGCAGTCACTGTAAGAGGTACCCTTATTCCAATAAATTATTTTATGAATATTGCATGCCCAATAGTAATGACGAAAATTAGGCAAAGCTAATCCCCCATCAGCCTTCCGAAGTTGAAGAGACGCTTTTCTAAGACGTGCAGGTTTGTTACACCAAATGAAGGGAGTCAATGCGCAATCGAGTTTATTAAAAAATGCTTTGTTAATTAAGATAGGGATATGCTGAAATAGGTATAAAAATTTAGGTAGTATGTTCATTTTAATTAAATTAATACGGCCAATTAGTGATAAAGGTAATGATGCCCATCTATTCAGATCAGATATGGTTTTGTCAAGCAGAGGGATAAAGTTTTCTCCCATTAAATCTTTAAAACAACGAGTAAATGTGATACCCAAATATTTAAATTTTCTATGAGCAACTTTAAATGGAAAGGAGGATAAGGGAAGCAACTGAGCAGCTGAATTGACCAAGAAAAGCTTACTTTTCTGGAGATTTAACTTATACCCTGATATATTGCCAAATTTTTGAAAAATGTCCAATATAAAAGGAATGGAAGAGCATGGATTTGAAACGTATAACAGAAGGTCGTCAGCATAAAAAGAGAGTTTGTGAACAGAATTGAAACGTGAAATTCCCTCGAACCCTTGATGCTCACGCAGCCATATCGCCAAAGGTTCCAATGCCAAATTGAATAACAAGGGTGAAAGAGGGCATCCTTGTCGCTTTCCACGGTGAAGAGGAAAAGAGGGTGAGATGGTACCATTTGTAAGAACAGAGGCAGTTGGAGCTGCATATAACAGATGAATCCAGGAGATAAACCTGGGGCAGCAACCAAATTTTCTCAAGGAGAGAAACAAATAATTCCACTCCACCCTATCAAAAGCCTTCTCAGCATCGAGAGAAATTACAACCTCTGGAGAGTCTGATGGCTGAGAATATAAAATATTGGCTAGTCTTCTGGTATTGAAAAACGAGAGTCTACCCTGCATGAAGCCAGTTTGATCCTGAGCTATTAGATCTGATAGAACCTGCTGCAGTCGGGATGCGAGAACTTTAGCCAGGATCTTAAAGTCCACATTAAGGAGTGATATTGGTCTGTAACTGTCACAGAGTGTAGGGTCTTTGTCTTTTTTGAGTAGAAGTGAGATTGTAGCATTAGACATGGATGCGGGTAGAAGACCGATATGGTATGAATCGTTATACACTCTGGCTAAGACAGGAGCGAGCAAGGAGGAGAATTCTTTATAGAATTCTATTGTGAACCCGTCCGGGCCAGGAGATTTTCCAGAATTCAGCGACTTTATAGCTTGCTGTATCTCAGAAATAGTGATAGGGGATCCCATTCCGTGAAGCTGAGAGGACAACACCTGAGGAAATGGCAGTGAGTCAAGGATAGAAAGATCCCTCTGAGTTAAAGGCTGCGACTCTGAAGCGTACAAGTTAGTGTAGTGATCTGCAAATATCTGATTAATTAATTTGAGGTCAGTGACAATGTCACCGCAGGTAGATCTGATTCTGGGAATTAATCTAGATGCACAAATGGATCGTGCCTGGTGAGCCAATAACTTCCCAGCCTTGTCCCCCTGTTCATAAAAGCGTAACCTGGATTGTCTTAATTGCGTTTCAACCTTACGGGTCATTAAGATCTCATACTCTGAGCGAAGTTGGAGACAACGTTTATAAAGTGATGGAGAAGCGCTCACTGCATAGTCAGCCTCCACCTTTTGCAGCTCATCTAAGATCTCAGACAATCTCCGCTTTTCAGTCTTCCTCGAGTAAGAGATGAATGAGATGATTTGACCACGAATATATGCTTTAAACGCCTCCCAGAGAGAGTAGATGTTGACCTCAAGGGAATCATTACATGAAAAGTAAAGATCTATTTGAGATGCAATAAAATTTTTGAAATCAGTATCTGATAACATGTAAGAGCTGAATTTCCAGTGCCTGTGATTAGGCCTGTCAATGGGAAAGTGCAAGTCTATGGATGTAGGAGCATGATCAGAGATAATAATTGGATGATATGAGGATGAGGAGACTTGCGAGATCAATTTATTATCTAACAGAAAAAAATCAATTCTGGAATAAGTATGATGCACAGCCGAAAAAAAAGAAAAAGCTCTGTCTGAGGGGTGATTAGTTCTCCAGGGGTCTAAAAGACCCAATTGGGATGAATACTTTAGAACCCGACCCGAAGATTTAGACAAAACTGACTGCTTGGGGGAGGACCTGTCCAAAAATAAATCCTGTACCAGGTTAAAATCGCCCCCAATAATAATACGATAGGTATCTACATTAGGAAGACTTAAAAAAAATGTATCAAAAAAATTTCTATCATCCCATGTAGGAGCGAATACACAAGCTAATGTAACCGAGAGGCCCTGCAACATGCCAGACACCACAGCAAAACGACCATTAGGATCCAAAACAGTATTTGTTGGCTCAAAGTTGAGATCTTTGTGAATAATAATGGCCGTCCCTCTCGCTCGAATGGAATATCTTGAGTGAAAAATATGGCCCATCCAGGGTTTTTTAATGCGGCGAACTTCTGAAGATTCAAGGTGCGTTTCTTGTAAAAAAAATGATATCCGCCCGGAGCTGTTGTAAGTGAGAAAACACTCTACCTGATTTGACTGCATTGTTTAAACCATTGACATTCCAGGAGATCAATCGCAAGCTGCTAGTTATGGTATGCATAGCATGGCTCTAAGGAGAGAGGTCCACTGCACAGTACTGATGTCCATTGTAAAGGCAAGGAAAAGATAAGAGTGGAAAGAGAGAAAAAGAGAAAAAAAAGAGGGAAAAAGAAGAGAAAAAAAAACAAACAAACGGGAGAACATACAAAACAACACAACATATACAAATACCACACGAAGCCCTAATCCTAAATATGGTCCAATAGGCTAAACGCCGAGGTCCTAAACATCTTTAGTACACTTGCTACCCAGTCTCCAGTACACACTCAAATTATAACAGCAAAAAAAAAAAAAAAAAAAAAAAAACTATGCTGAAAGGCATCATTATATATTCCCTTAATATTAAAATATTAACATAAAACAAGAACAACACCTCAAACCTAAACAGTAAATATAGCCGCAAGCGGCGATTGGCGGGTTCACACACCAATAGGCATTTTGGCCTCAATAGGCAAAAGGAAGCCCAAAAGGTCCTTTAGACCTAAAAGTGAAAAGAAGCTGTTTGGGTTTGGCCAGTGTGTGCTCTACAGATAGTGTGTGATGACATCTGCGTGTGTCAGAAAGGGAGACACAGAAATAGCATGGCATTACATGACTGACATGACTGGCATGACTGACATAACTGATATGACTGGCATGACTGAAATGACATCACTGGCATGATGAACAAAAGTAATATGACTGATATGACTGACATAACTGGAATGAGTGACATGACTGGCATGACTGTAATGACATGACTGATATGACTGACATGACTTATGTCTGACATGACTGGACTGACATGACTGATATGACTGGACTGAAATGACTGACATGACTGGACTGACATGACTGTTATGACTGGACAGATATGCATACAAACTATACATACATTTAGGTAGAAGTGTGTGTGTGTTTGTGGTAGTGTATGTACTCAAACTATGACAACATATACTAATACATACATACATAAGTATACATAGAAACTATACATACATATAGGTATAAAGGTGTGTGTCTCTGTGTGTTTGTGTGAGAGAGAGACAAAAAATAAGCCAAATATCAGTTTGTATGAGCATGTGTTAGTCACTGAGATATGGGTGGGTATGGCTAGGGAAGTGTCATTGTGAATGCTATAGGAAGGCCTGCTTGCGCCTGTATGTGTGTGTGCCTGGTTAATAGACACAGAGAGATCTAGGTAGCCAGAGCAATGTTTACTTAGGGCACAGAGATGGGAGGGGGAATGTGGGTGAGAGTGTGAGAGAGACTGAGGATGTGAGTTTCAGCTTGCGTGCGTGTGAGAAGGAGAAGGTGACTAGGGAGTTTTTCCTTGCCACTGTCGCCTTTGGCTTGCTCACTGGGGGCTAGGACTCGGCACTTGTAAAGCTGCTTTGTGACAACAACTGTTGTAAAAAGCGCTATATAAATAAAATTTGATTGATTGATTGATTGATTGATTGAAGGTGACAGAGGGACTTTACATGCATTTTTATGCATTGTATATAATACTGCACTGTAGAGCCATACGATAACCGATTTAGATGAAACTTGACAAATTTGTTCAGGATGGGATTCTGAATGGGCTTGTGCATTTTGGTCAGAATTGGATAAAATATGAAAGAGCTTCAAGAATATGAATATTATATGTATCGATGCTGTCCGTTAAAAAAATATTTAGCAGGTATAAGTGTCCTAAAATCCAAAATCTTTGGATTGTTTTTTGATTTCACACTCTGTAGAGTATTATAAGACTTTGCTTGACATGATAGTGTGAAAATCCTAGGAGGAGTATGAAAAGTGATGATTTCAAACTATTATTAACTGTAAATAAACTGTGCATTTTTTAATAGGACATGTAATGGGAAAGTTGTTCGCACTACTGCAAGGAATCAAAAGAGTCCAATTGCATGTTCCCAAGTGGAATTATGTAGGGGATATATTTGCTTTTTTTGCAATAGCGCCCCCCAGTGGCCAATTGACACCCGGCTGGATTATGTCATAGGGGGCGTGCACTTGTCCACACCCAAGAGGTTTCGTGCAGATCGACCAATGGTAAGCCTGTCAAACGCGTGCCGATCACTGATTGGCCGATTACGTCAGCCATTTTGGAAGTATGGCATGTCTGCTTTAGGACCTGGTTCCCAGAGGCCCATAGATGATGTCTGCCAAGTTTCATGTGGATCGGCCAATCTGAGTGCATGGGGCAGATTTTTGCATGTTATAGCGCCCCCTAGCAGGTGAGGTATGGCAACCTCTGCGAGCTGCCCCAGACCCTCAGAGGGAAGCTGTCTGTGAAGTGTCATCTCATTGCATGCAAGTTTTCTGCAGTTAGAGCTTCATATGCGCAAAATTTACTATTGAGTTTACACCCTCTCATTTGATTGGCTTATACTGACTAGGTAGTGATGAAATGAGCATTTCTGCTGGATAGATTTTAAAGTTCAGACTCTTCTGAACGTTTTGATACCACATATGTGCATGTATGTGAAAAATCCAGGGACAAGTTTGGGCTCAAAGATGTGTGCGATTTTGCACATTATGCAAATTAACTCGAAATCTAAGTGGGCGGAGCTAAAGGGTCCTTGAGGCTTTTTTGTTTGGTTTGAGCCAAGGAATCCATCAGAAGTGGAATTTCGTTTCTATGACCTACGGTGTAAGAGATATGGACCAAAACACAAAATGCTCCGCTATAGCGCCACCATCAGGCCAATGTGGGTCATTGTCTGGGTTTCCCTCATTGCACCTCTGGTGCACCTGTCTGCCAAGTTTGGTGTTTCTGGGCCTTACGGTCTAGGCTGCAGTATGCGTTTTACAGCCTGAAAAATAATAATAATAAATATAGCCGCAAGCGGCGATTGGCGGGTTCACACACAAATAGGCATATTTTGGCCTCAATAGGCAAAAGGAAGCCCAAAAGGTCCTTTTAGACCTAAAAGTGAAAAGAAGCTGTTTGGGTTTGGCCAGTGTGTGCTCTACAGATAGTGTGTGATGACATCTGCGTGTGTCAGAAAGGGAGACACAGAAATAGCACATCTGGCTAGGGCTGCATCTATGTGAACAATATAGGAAGGCCTGCATGTGTCTATACATGATTGGGCCTGTATATTACAGACAGAGAGAGATTGAGGGTGCCAGAGACTATGCTTTGTTAATTCACTCCTTGCACACCTTGCACGCCTAACATGACTGCCCGTGTATTCAAAGTATGAATGTAGTCTGCAAAGCCTGGCATTACATGACTGACATGACTGGCATGACTGGCATGAATGACATAACTGATATGACTGGCATGACTGAAATGACATCACTGGCATGATGAACAAAAGTAATATGACTGATATGACTGACATAACTGGAATGAGTGACATGACTGGCATGACTGTAATGACATGACTGATATGACTGACATGACTTACGTCTGACATGACTGGACTGACATGACTGATATGACTGGACTGAAATAACTGACATGACTGGACTGACATGACTGTTATGACTGGACAGATATGCATACAAACTATACATACATTTAGGTAGAAGTGTGTGTGTGTGTGTGTGTGTGTGTGTGTGTGGTAGTGTATGTACTCAAACTATGACAACATATACTAATACATACATACATAAGTATACATAGAAACTATACATACATATAGGTATAAAGGTGTGTGTGTCTGTGTGTTTGTGTGAGAGAGAGACAAAAAAGAAGCCAAATATCAGTTTGTATGAGCATGTGTTAGTCACTGAGATATGGGTGGGTATGGCTAGGGAAGTGTCATTGTGAATGCTATAGGAAGGCCTGCTTGCGCCTGTATGTGTGTGTGCCTGGTTAATAGACACAGAGAGATCTAGGTAGCCAGAGCAATGTTTGCTTAGGGCACAGAGATGGGAGGGGGAATGTGGGTGAGAGTGTGAGAGAGACTGAGTGTGTGTGTGTGAGTTTCAGCTTGCGTGCGTGTGAGAAGGAGAAGGTGACAGAGGGACTTTACATGCATTTTTATGCATTGTAAATAATACTGCACTGTAGAGCCATACGATAACCGATTTAGATGAAACTTGACAAATTTGTTCAGGATGGGATTCTGAATGGGCTTGTGCATTTTGGTCAGAATTGGATAAAATATGAAAGAGCTTTAAGAATATGAATATTATATGTATCGATGCTGTCCATTAAAAAAATATTTAGCAGGTATAAGTGTCCTCAAATCCAAAATCTTTGGATTGTTTTTTGATTTCACACTCTGTAGAGTATTATAAGACTTTGCTTGACATGATAGTATGAAAATCCTAGGAGCAGTATGAAAAGTGATGATTTCAAACTATTATTAACTGTAAATAAACTGTGCATTTTTTAATAGGACATGTAATGGGAAAGTTGTTCGCACTACTGCAAGGAATCAAAAGAGTCCAATTGCATGTTCCCAAGTGGAATTATGTAGGGGATACACTTGCTTTTTTTGCAATAGCGCCCCCCAGTGGCCAATCGACACCCGGCTGGATTATGTCATAGGGGGCGTGCCCTTGTCCACACCCAAGAGGTTTTGTGCAGATCGACCAATGGTAAGCCTGTCAAACGCGTGCCGATCACTGATTGGCCGATTACGTCAGCCATTTTGGAAGTATGGCATGTCTGCTTTAGGACCTGGTTCCCAGAGGCCCATAGATGATGTCTGCCAAGTTTCATGTGGATCGGCCAATCTGAGTGCATGGGGCAAATTTTTGCATGTTATAGCGCCCCCTAGCAGGTGAGGTATGGCAACCTCTGCGAGCTGCCCCAGACCCTCACAGGGAAGCTGTCTGTGAAGTGCCATCTCATTACATGCAAGTTTTCTTAAGTTAGAGCTCCATATGTGCAAAATTTACTATTGAATTTACGCCCCCTCATTTGATTGGCTTATACTGACTAGGTAGAGAAGAAATTAGCATTTTTGTTGGATACATTTTAAAGTTCAGACTCTTCTGAACGTTTTGATACCACATATGTGCATGTATGTGAAAAATCCAGGGACTAGTTCGCGCTCAAAGATGTGTGTGATTTTGCACATTATGCAAATTAACTCGAAATCTAAGTGGGCGGAGCTAAAGGGTCCTAGAGGCTTTTTTGTTTGGTTTGAGCCAAGGAATCCATCAGAAGTGGAATTTCGTTTCTATGACCTACGGTGTAGGAGATATGGACCAAAACGCAAAATGCTGCGCTATAGCGCCACCATCAGGCCAATGTGGGTCATTGTCTGGGTTTCCCTCATTGCACCTCTGGTGCACCTGTCTGACAAGTTTGGTGTTTCTGGGCCTTACGGTCTAGGCTGCAGTATGCGTTTTACAGCCTGAAAAATAATAATAATAAGAAGAAAAACTCGAGCAATTACAATAGGGTTCCCACACTATGTGTGTGAACCCTAAATATAGCCGCAAGCGGCGATAGGCGGGTTCACACACAAATAGGCATTTTGGACTCAATAAGCAAAAGGAAGCCCAAAAGATCCTTTAGACCTAAAAGTGAAAAGAAGCTGTTTGGGTTTGGCCAGTGTGTGCTCTAAAGATGTAGAGTGTGTGATGACATCTGCATGTGTCAGAAAGGAAGACACAGAAATAGCACATCTGGCTAGGGCTGCATCTATGTGAACAATATAGGAAGGCCTGCATGTGTCCATACATGATTGGGCCTGTATATCACCAACAGAGAGAGATTGAGGGAGCCAGAGACTATGCTTTGTTAATTCACTCCTTGCACACCTTGCACGCCTAACATGACTGCCCGTGTATTCAAAGTATGAATGTAGTCTGCAAAGCCTGCCATAACATGACTGACATGACTGGCATGACTGACATAACTGATATGACTGAAATGACATCACTGGCATGATGAACAAAAGTAACATGACTGATATGACTGACATAACTGGAATGAGTGACATGACTGGCATGACTGTAATGACATGACTGATATGACTGACATGACTTATGTCTGACATGACTGGACTGACATGACTGATATGACTGGACTGACATGACTGACATGACTGGACTGACATGACTGTTATGACTGGACAGATATGCATACAAACTATACATACATTTAGGTAGAAGTGTGTGTGTGTGTGTGTGTGGTAGTGTATGTACTCAAACTATGACAACATATACTAATACATACATACATAAGTATACATAGAAACTATACATACATATAGGTATAAAGGTGTGTGTGTCTGTGTGTTTGTGTGAGAGAGAGACAAAAAAGAAGCCAAATATCAGTTTGTATGAGCATGTGTTAGTCACTGAGATATGGGTGGGTATGGCTAGGGAAGTGTCATTGTGAATGCTATAGGAAGGCCTGCTTGCGCCTGTATGTGTGTGTGCCTGGTTAATAGACACCAGAGAGATCTAGGTAGCCAGAGCAATGTTTACTTAGGGCACAGAGATGGGAGGGGGAATGTGGGTGAGAGTGTGAGAGAGACTGAGTGTGTGTGAGTTTCAGCTTGTGTGCGTGTGAGAAGGAGAAGGTGACAGAGGGACTTTACATGCATTTTTATGCATTGTAAATAATACTGCACTGTAGAGCCATACGATAACCGATTTAGATGAAACTTGACAAATTTGTTCAGGATGGGATTCTGAATGGGCTTGTGCATTTTGGTCAGAATTGGATAAAATATGAAAGAGCTTTAAGAATATGAATATTATATGTATCGATGCTGTCCATTAAAAAAATATTTAGCAGGTATAAGTGTCCTCAAATCCAAAATCTTTGGATTGTTTTTTTATTTCACACTCTGTAGAGTATTATAAGACTTTGCTTGATATGATAGTATGAAAATCCTAGGAGCAGTATGAAAAGTGATGATTTCAAACTATTATTAACTGTAAATAAACTGTGCATTTTTTAATAGGACATGTAATGGGAAAGTTGTTCGCACTACTGCAAGGAATCAAAAGAGTCCAATTGCATGTTCCCAAGTGGAATTATGTAGGGGATATGCTTGCTTTTTTTGCAATAGCGCCCCCCAGTGGCCAATCGACACCCGGCTGGATTATGTCATGGGGGGCGTGCACTTGTCCACACCCAAGAGGTTTCGTGCAGATCGACCAATGGTAAGCCTGTCAAACGCATGCCGATCACTGATTGGCCGATTACGTCAGCCATTTTAGAAGTATGGCATGTCTGCTTTAGGACCTGGTTTCCAGAGGCCCATAGATGATGTCTGTCAAGTTTCATGTGGATCGGCCAATCTGAGTGCATGGGGCAAATTTTTTCATGTTATAGCGCCCCCTAGCAGGTGAGGTATGGCAACCTCTGCGAGCTGCCCCAGACCCTCACAGGGAAGCTGTCTGTGAAGTGCCATCTCATTACATGCAAGTTTTCTTAAGTTAGAGCTCCATATGCGCAAAATTTACTATTGAATTTACACCCCCTCATTTGATTGGCTTATACTGACTAGGTAGTGAAGAAATTAGCATTTTTGTTGGATACATTTTAAAGTTCAGACTCTTCTGAACGTTTTGATACCACATATGTGCATGTATGTGAAAAATCCAGGGACTAGTTCGCGCTCAAAGATGTGTGTGATTTTGCACATTATGCAAATTAACTCGAAATCTAAGTAGGCGGAGCTTAATGGTTGTATATTAATTGTCCTATTGAATTTAGTCAAGGAATGTATAGGAACTGGAATTTTGGTTGTAGGACCTACGGTGTAGGAGATATGGACAAAAAGTCAATATGGTCTGCTATAGCGCCACCATCAGGCCAATTTGGGTCCCTGTATGGGAATCTGGTCCTTGGAGTTAACTGAACCTTTTTGCCAAGTTTGGGGTTTCTAGGCATTACGGTCTAGGCTGCACAATGCGTTTTAGGTCAAAAAATGGGACAAAGAATAAGAAAAATAAGAAAAATACCAGCAATTACAATAGGGTTCCCACACTATGTGTGTGTGAACCCTAATAAGAAAAACTCGAGCAATTACAATAGGGTTCCCACACTATGTGTGTGAACCCTAATAAATGGCAGAATACCAGTAATAAGACAGTAAAGTAACAAACAAAATAGTTCCAGCAGCTCACTAGTAGTTTCAATGCTGTACACACTAACTTAAAGCACATTTTACCGGTTACGATGTGAACTACCGGATTGTGTAGATTTAAGAAAGTCCTCCGCTTCACTGATGGAGTTTAACCTTCTCTTGCCGCCGTTTGGTGATGAAATAAAAAGTCTGGCCGGGAACCGGAGTCTGTGACCCGACTCATATAACAACCGCATCACATCTCTGTATTTAGCTCGCTGCTCAAGGACCTCCGGAGCGTAATCCTCATAGATTGCAACAGAATGTCCACGATACTGTAGTTTACCTCGTCTGGAGCGAGCTGCACGAATAATGTTCTCCTTCACCTGGTAATAGTGCAGCCTGATGATAACAGCCCGCGGTTGGTCACCCTGTTGCGGCCTGTTAACCAGAGACCGATGCGCTCGGTCTATTTCTGGCGGTGAGGAAAGCACGTCGCCAAACACCTCCGATAAAAACTCAGAGAAGAAAGCGGTGGGACGTGGGCCCTCCATAGATTCAGGTAGGGCGATAACACGGATGTTATTGCGTCTGCTACGGGACTCAAGGTCGGTAACTTTAGCATGTAGCTTAGCTTTAGCATCCGTTAGCTCCATGCAAACCGCCTCCAGCGCTTGGATCCGTTCATCCACAGAGTTCGTGTGGGTTTCGAGAGAGGAAATTTTTTGTCCGTGATCAGTCACAGTTGTTTGTAATTGATCAATTTTCGCCTCCAGAGCAGCGAGAGCAAGTCGGTGGTCGGCACAGATAGCGGTGCGGTGTTCCTCTAACAACTTAGTTAAGAGGGCGACACCGACCTGTTGATCCAGAGCGTCGTGAGTATCAGACTTTGTTGTTGCATCTTTTTTGCCTTGTTTCGCTGATTTGGAAGCCATTATCAGAAAAAATATGACGTCCAAAATGAGCAGAAAGCATTAAAATATGATGAGCAACTAGAATATTCGAGCTTTAAGGTGTTGCATGCGGGAAATAATATTGTACTGGAGACCGTGTTTAAAGCGCCCTAGTCACTAGCCGCCATCTTCGATCCTCTCCCTCAGTCTGTCTCATTTTTAAGATTTTATATGGGTTTGCTCCTCCTCCACTGAGACAGTTTGTAAAACAAAAAGATAGCAGGGGTAGTGTGGTAACAAGATCATGCGAGGGGATTATATTGTACAATATAGATGGAGTAAGTTTGGGCAAACAGTTTTTTCCATTAGAGCTAGCCGATACTGGAACGGTCTACCAAATGTGTTGCGAACATGCACAAATTATGGGAATTTAAAACATAAACTGAAGATATGGCTGAAAGCAAACCAAATCTGTAATCATTGATATATATGTCTACGTATGTGTATATATGTATGTAGGCATGTATGCATGTATGTGTATATATGTATGTATATGCATGTGTGTATGTATATATATGTGTGTGTATATGTGTGTGTGTGTGTGTGTGTGTGTGCATGTATGTATTTATGTCACGTCAAGCCCCTCCCTCCTCCCTGGCCCTGCCCAACTTCCCCGTTCCCAGGATTTCTCCCTCTGTTTGTCACGCCCCTGTCTTTAGTGCCCGCACCTGAGTCTCGTTAACCTCCCCTGTTTCAGTGTATTTAATCCCCGTGGTGTTTTACTCCCGTGTCCGTCTTTGTTTGTTGTGTCTTCCATGCTTCCCTCCACGCTCAGTAGCCTGTGTCTTCCCTTCATTTTCCGGTGTGCTGGTATGGTTAGTTCTGTTTTTGTCTTTCCTGTTTTAAGTCTCTTATCTCTTTGCTTATACATTTAGTTGTTTTTGTTTCCCTCTGTTTAGCTCTTGTTTTCTTTGCGTATGTTCCTTGTCGCTAGTGGTTTTATATTGTTAGTTTGCTCGTTGTCTGTTTGGTTATTAGTTCATGGTTTGGTGTTACTTGTTACCAGTCACCCCTTACAATTTACGTTACACGTTACAATTTAATGTCCCGGCTTTCACTAGGTTAGTTCAAACGACTATTTAGACTGTTTCTACACACTTAAAATCCGTCTTTTTTTCTCGCTGTGTCCATTTTACACTCACCCCTGGTAACATTTTACGTTCGCCCCCCCCCCCCCCCCCCCCCCCCCCCCGTCAACAATTTATTTGTTGTTGTTGTTGTTATTTGTTGATGTGATAGTGGCACACTCATTGACTAGACATGTTAAAGTTGGCACTCCATGTCTCAAAGGTTGCCAACCCCTGCCCTAGAGGATCAACACCATTACAATATCTATGGATTATACTGGCTAGCTAGACTGATGTTAACAACATTTCTATAAATCAGGGTTCCTACACCTTGGTTAACATCAAATTCAAGGACCTTTATATGACTTTCCAGGACCAACTTCCTCAAATTCAAGGACTGCACCTGGCAGCATTTACCTACTGTTATCCCTGAATGTTATCAAAAAACGATGTTAATACAATGCAAATTCAAAAGACTGAATGTCATTTCAAGACATGCATACTGAAATTTTCTGTGCATGACATTAAGCGCTGATTCAACGAAAACTTCACTCACACTCAACATGACTGGCAATTTAGCAATGCACCTGTGAGAAGGTGACACTCACGTAAAGCAGCTACACAAGTTTTTTTTATCTACTTAATGAAGAGTAATATGAGTTTAATTCATTCATAAAGAGAAAAGAATGCTTTTAACCACTCCACTTAGTGAATGTGGCAGTTTGCTAAAAGTACGACTACATTTATGGCATCAGAAATCTGAACTTAAGTTTTCTGCATAAAGTAAAATGGTATCAAAAGAAAGAATATTAAGTTTGAGATTAATCCAGTTTCTAATGTCTGTGCAATATGTGAATATTGACATGAAAAAACAAATGCTCCTGGAATTCATCTTCTGACTTACAAAAGGCACATGAAACCACATCAAGTTTAAATCTTCTTTCAAGAAACATGGCTACAGGATATATCTTATTTATCATTTTGAAATGAGTCTCTTTTACTTTAGAAGATATGGGCCATTTGACAAGCCATTGTGGTTTTATAATTTGTATTGGGATGTTTCTTGAAAGAATATCTATTATATCTTTTGTCTCCATCAGTGATAATCTTGTTATTACACTTGAAATCAAGTAAGTTACAGTCATTCACTTTTAACACGGGCATCAAAACAGTCAACTTTTAATATAAAATGACATTTTTGATTAATTTAATCAATGCTAAAGGAATCACTTTGCAAACTTTCTTAAAATCTTTATAACAACTATCATATCAGATAATATTTTTCAACAAAAGGATGAGAAATGTAAAACATTATGACAATCTTTTTCATAGCAATCTTTTCTAAATATTGACTTCCTTATCAACTGTGCCCTATTATTCCTTGATTGCAGTCTTCATCCATGTGAAATTTCAAACCCCCTAAAATATTCAAGGACCTTCAAGGACAGCTGTCTTTTATGCCTGTTTTCAAAAACTTTCCAGGGCCTTGAACTTATGTTTTCAGATTCACAAATTTTCAAGGATTTCCAGGACCTGTGGGAACCCTGATAAATACTTTAATGAATGCCTCCAATGTGACATACCAGTACAGTTTATTATACAGCTCATGAAATGTTATGTAACTGCCACTCTTGAGAAACAGCTGGGGTTAGGGTTATACTAGGATTAGGTTAGGGTTATACTTGCGTTAGGGTTATACTTGGATTAGGGTTAGGGTTATACTTGGATTAGGGTTAGGGTAATCTGCCTCTATTTTGAGGAACATGCCCCTCTATAGCTACAATCGTAGAACACTGGCACTCTCTATACAAAACTGACACGCTTCAAAAAAACACAGCTAAAATGGGAGTATTTAACCACACTGAACATGAACATACCTATCGGAGACATCAGCATTGTAAAGCAATTTTAAAATGCATGTGAGCGCACAGGAAATCAAGTGTTGAGCTCTGACTGCAATACTGAACAGCACAGGTCAGGAGTGATGACCTCTCACCTTTGTGAATGGGCACTAGAAGGTCAAGTGACTTCTGGGAAAGGTGTGGCCAAACGATGCCGATCTCCTTCCGAAGCTCAGTGTCCATTTGACCCCTGTCCTCACCACCTGCACCACGTACATGCACACAGGAGCACCAATGAGACTCTATGCAAGGCAGCAGTGTGAAAATGAAAACCCCTACAAAATATATAAATCTGTTGTAAATTTGAGCAAATTAAACAAAATTATCTCCTCCTCCAAGTAAATCTACCTTTGCTGATAATCCATTAATCGAGAGGAAAGTGAAATTTTCATAATAGGGCTGAGACACTGACCTTGGGCGGTGCAAAGATATTGACCATGGGCGGGGCCAAGATATTGATCATGGGCGGGGCTGAGACACTGATCTGGGGGGTGGGGACCTTGGGGGTGGGGGGGGTGGGGACCTTGGGGGTGGGGGGGCAGATATTGACCTTGGGCAGGGCTGAGATACTGACCTCGGGCGATCTTGACCTCTAGTGCAGTGCGAATGAGAGCCATGAGGGTGGAAGTGAAGTGCACCGTCATCTCTTCATCCACAGGCATATTCATCAGAACTAGCCTCTGAATGCAGGCAGGTCACCACGGGAACAGAACACAACAAGTCACCATGGAAACAAAGCACACTAGGTCATCTCAGAGACATAGTACAAATACAGGATAAGATAGAAGTAGAGACACAGCCACAAATGCATGCTTATAAAACACAGCTGGGGATATTCCCATATCCACATCACTGCACTAAACACAGGATCACAGCTGACACGTCCAAATAAAGTAGAACACTGTATTTGAATATGTCACTAACACCTCAGAGAACAGCAGGGTGTACAGACAGAGTGAGAACGGCTGTGAGACAAGAGCAGAGTTCACACACTCCACCCTAACTCTAACACTCACCCTAACCCTAACCCTTAACTCTTACCCTCACCCTGACCCTAACCCTCACCCTTAACTCTAACCCCAACCCTAACCCTCATCTAACTCCTAAACCCTAATCTTAACCATTCCACCCTAACACTAAACCCTAACCCAAACCTAACCCTAACCATTCCACCGTAACGCCTAACCCCAAACCCAAACCTAAGCCTAACCATTCCACCCTAACCCGTAACCTCTAACCATAACCGTAACCCTAAACCTCAAACTGTAATAATGATGGAGTGGAGTGTAGAACTCAGATCAACGCTGTTCTGTCAAAATCCAATTACAATTCACCAACAAAAACACACACAATTATGGCCAGATTAACTACTTAATTAAGATAATGAAAACAACAACATAAATTAATTTTCTGTTGTCCATGAAAATGTGTTTGGTCCAATGTTTACAACAGTTGTCACTGAACACTGGAGCACAGCAGAACCAAAAGCAGCCTGTATTCAATTCTATAACATACAGGCCTGTATCACACAGGTCTATAATATACATGACTGTATAATATATAGGCGTGTAAAGTACAGGTCTGTACCATACATGTCTATAATACACAACTGTATAATATATAGGCATGTAACTTACAGGCCTGTATCACACAGGTCTATAATACATGACTGTATAATATGTAGGCATGTAACATACAGGTCTGTATCATACAGGTCTATAATACATGACTGTATAATATGTAGGTCTGTACCATACAGGTCTATAATACACAACTGTATAATATATAGGCATGTTACATACAGGTCTGTATCATACAGGTCTATAATACACAACTGTATAATATATAGGCGTGTAACATACTGGCCTGTATCATACAGGTCTATAATACACGACTGTATAATATATAGGCATGTAACATACAGGTCTGTATTATGCAGGTCTATAATACACGACTGTATATTATTTAGGCATGTAATATACAGGCCTGTATCATACAGGTCTATAATACACAACTGTATAATATATATAGGCATGTAACATACAGGCCTGTATCATATAGGTCTATAATACACGACTGTATAATATATAGGCATGTAACATACTGGCCTGTATCATACAGGTCTATAATACACGACTGTATAACATATATAGGCATGTAACATACAGGCCTGTATCATACTGGCCTATAATACATGACTGTATAATATATAGGCGTGTAACATGCAGGTCTGTGAAACGCACTCCTATAATTACAGGCTGCTCCAGATTTACTGGTGTTCTGCAGTAGTGGGCAGTGCAGCTGCTATAAATGTAACCAACTATGTGTCTTCTGTTGTAATCAGGATTAATCATGTAGTCATGACTACCTTATAAGCCACTTTGGAGGGGCATTTCTTGCCCAGCCCAAGCGGCGGAGACATGTAGGTGAGCATCTCGTACATGTCAGTGTAGTGAATACGGCCACTGGGGAGCATCACCGAAGGCAACAGTGGGGTGGGGGGGTCATTTCCAAATGGAAGGGAAAGGTGCAGAATGATGAGGAGAATGAAAACAAAGACAAAGGGAAAAAGTTTTAGAGTTAATTAAGGTTTCAGTCACAAGGAAAACAGATTGAAAAGGAAATAACTAGGCCTGTCACGATAACAAAATTTTCATAACGATATATTGTCCCAGAAATTATTGCGATAAACGATAATATCACAGTGGCTCCGCCCGTGCGCAAGGGCGTCGCGCGCTGTCGATTCGCGAGGTCGTGCACCTCTCAAATTTTGTTACTTCGCGCAATGAACAAAGTCATGTTTGCAGGATTCATTCACCTATACAAGGTGGAATTCAAGCACGTGTACATCACTTTAAAAGTCCATTTCAATAATACCCAGCACGTTAAATTTAATTAAGTTAAATCTTTATATATATACTCGAAATAATTAGCTTTTTATCACATTATTTAATGGATGTTTATTTTCAAAACGCCCAATCTTAACGTCTTCACGTTCTCTCATGTTTCGTCCTCGAATTACAAGAGGCTCGTATTTGTTAATGTAATACGAGAGAACTGTTCAGTCAGACAGATATTTGTTGTGAAATGAACAAATTCCAGCACTTTTCAAACCTGAAACACAAAAGCAACATTAAATTTCATCAGGTAAATGTTTATTCCCCTGTTTTTGAGGGGTGTTTCTTATACTACCACATATCGTTTCGAACAACACTGCAAAGAAAAGCAAATATAAACGCTTCCACCGTTCGCGGAGGTAGGCGGAGTCGCGGGCTACGGTCACTATAATAAACAACCGCTAAATAATGTGATAAAAAGCGAATTGTTTCGAATCATTTCGAGTCCTATTAGCCTCGAATACGTTCGCGAACACATCTCCACGTGTGTGTGTGTGTGTGTGTGTGTGGAGGCACTGTTATTGACGCATGCGCTCTCCATGTACTGCACTCATTTCCTAACCTGTAGATGTCGCTCTCTGATCACAGATTCGTCTTCCCTTAAGGGGGGAGGGTGCGAGAGAGCAGCACTGCGTGCCTTTCCGAAATCTAACTAGTTGCGGTTTACTCTCGTGTAAACAAATGTGCGCGGAAACCCAATGACCAATTATCGACGTCAGCAAAAATGATCGCGGTAAAAAAAATTATCGTACGATAAGTCGATAATGTAATTATCGCGACAGGCCTAGAAATAACTGAGGAAAAATCATCTGGGCTCTTTCTATGCTCCTTTAGCATAGAAACGCATGAGGAATCAAATCAGTAGGATGACCGGATATGAAGAGACAGTCGCTGGGTTCTGGGACTATATGGAGGCATAAACCGTTCCACCACACGAACACAAACAGTGCTGGTGGTTACTGGATTTGTCACAGAAAGTTGGGGTAGATGAATCAGTGGAACATGTAGTCATGTTCACAGCCTAAATGCCTATGTGGCAGTGCCTACTGAAATATGGTTTAAGTGCCTCAGCTGTGCAGTCTTACAGAGCTGGACAGAGGCCAGTATGCCGTCTGTGTGAATGGAGGTTTCGGCTTTGCCTGTCTGGCCAGGAGCAGAAATGATGTCTGACCAGAGAGGGGAGGGCGGGGCAAGAGAGGAGAGAGGAGGTGTGGGAGGAGGTGGAGTGAAGAGAGGGAGGGGCCATTCTGGCAAAAAAAGGAACAAAGATGAGGGGAGACAGAAGTTGTGGGTGAGCCAAACCTTGCAGGCCACCCTGTAGGGGCAATTCTTCCCAAAGCCCAGAGGGGGCGATATAGTGCGCACTACTTTGTACATCTCCTTATAGTGTATCCTTCCACTGGAAAAGGAAATGCAGGCTGTTAGCTGAGATACGACCTGAATATCACTGAACAGATTGGAGCAGGAAGGAACTGTTTAGACCCCCCATACTTAAATAGCGGCCCGCGGGCCATCTATTTCTGGCCCACAAGCTGTTTTGAAATATATATTTTTTCAATCGCTCTATCCGCTTTTATTTTGAAATCGCGCACCGCAATCTCAAGACGAGGCTCGGGATTGCCTCTATGGCAACAATAAACAGATAGCAGATGCCCAAATACATCCCCCCCCCGTCAACAATTTACATTCGCCACACGTGTGAAATTAACCGCACTGACTGAATGAATGAATGAATGAATGTTCGATTTATATAGCGCCTTTCCAAATTCCCAAGGCGCTTTACAATTTAACACAGGTACAAGTCACAGACAACCAATCACACACCTGAGAAACATACGCACTGCTGAGAAACATACACAACATTGCACTTGAAAACATTGGAAGATGAAGATAACACTAATTTCATACAGGAAATAATATGAGTAAAGGGGCTTACAGCTTTTAAAGTAACTTTATAAAAATCTGACTGGAGAAGCTAACAATGCCTACCTTTATTGGCAGGTCCATGACCGAGGGAAAAATTTAAGTAACTTAAAAACAACCTCATCTGAGGTTGTGACCATGACAGTGGCTGAATCTATCTAAGTAGTGACAATGGTGATTAACACAACAGAGGAATATGAAACATTGTGGTTAGTGACCGCTGAGTTACTATAGCCTAAACATAAATGCTAAAACAAAGCTTGCACACCACAGCACTTTTAGTAAACAAAAATACTACATTTTCATTAGCATGGAGAGTATTTACAAAGAATTTTGAATGCCAAAAAATGGTTTTTCACTAAATGACAGCGTTCCTACGAATATAATATTCAAATATATTTAAAAGTTCTTGCACACAAAAAACAAATGTGGCCTGTCTCTGAGGTAGCTTGTTGACAAAATATGCCAACCAAATATTAAAGGTATTTAAGTTCACAATGCCCTCGTACACAGTAAGTTAAAAAATGAATGACGTGCTGGAGTTAGTTAATACCTCTAGGATTAGGAACATAATACCTCTAGGATTAGGCCTATAATACTTCTAGGATTAGGAACATAATACTGTAGATCCCCGGATCTTGACTGCCTCGGTACTCGACAGGTCCGGACTTCGACGCAAAATTTTAAGAAAATTTTGTCTCGGACCTGTGACGGGCAGGGGTGAGCAACTAAAAGGAATCGATCACGCCAAGTCTCAGGGAAAAGGGATGGTTTAATAGAAAGTGTGCAAACCAAAACCCGTGGAAAAGATCCAAATTAAGGATATAATGACCAGCGGTCAACTGGTGCAAAGACAAGACATATATAGGCAAACAAACGACCCTCAGGTGAGACGGATCACGGGCTCCGCCCACCTGAGGGACGCACATGACGTCACCAAACAACAACAACAAAAGCCGCTGTGGACGGAGGCGGCCGGTAGGGGGCCGCCTCACCGTGACAGACCCCCCCACCAAGCTGCACTCCCCTCTACTGGGTGTGTGGCACACAGCGGCTGCACACAAAACATGAAGGGGCAGAAAGGCAGGGACAGGCAGGAACACACCTCCTGCAGTCCGGGAGCTGGATCATAAAACACACAACATTAAACAGCTCACCTCCCTGGGCGGGACCCTGGACCGTCCGGGACGTTCACAACACAAAACCATGCCCCGGTTGGTCACAGGGCCCTCACGCCCTAACCGGCGTTTAGCCAGAGAGCCCCAAGGGTGTGCGGACGAGGAGCTATGACTCCTTCATCGTCCTTAGTGTGTGTGTGTGTGTGTGTGCAGGTTACCTCCCCGAGGCGTGGCTACTTCTCCTGGACCTACCTCCTCCCAGAGCTGACCCCGGCCTTCTGCTAGGGGTCACCCCATCCTCCTGGGGAGCCAACCCCTCCCGGGGCCTCTCATCGCAAGGTGGATTCCTCCACCCAACCCAGGAGCGCCAGAGACCGAGGCCCAGAGCACCCCCGACGCGGGCTAGGGAGCAGCCCCAAGGGCCTCCTGGTCACCCCGGGCAGGAGGGAGGATCTCCATCTCCAGCAGGAGCTTCTCAGACCGGAGCCCCATGGTCCCCAAACATCCGGGGGCCCCAGCCCTCTAGGGAGGGGCTCTTCATGACCAGGCTCCGGTCACCCCACAACACAAGGGGGCTCCTGCCAGGTGAAGACCCCCACAAGGTCCAGGGACACAGCCAGGGAGAAGCACCTGCAAAGAAAACACACACACACCCAAACACACACCAACATAAAACACAAACACACATTTAAGGGGAGGAGCATGCGCGGGATTACATGTAACAGTTGATAACACGCTAGGACAAAACGCACACCAATACTAGACAAACAAACAAAAACGGTGTGCAAACAGACAGACGGGACCTATACATGCGCGCTCGACATAAACGCACAGTGACGCGCCGCTCAGAGTCGCAGTTGCTCCCCACATTTAACACAAGACACACGGGGAGCGAGGCGACAGTGACGAGCGGCGACCGCGTCACACATAAAACATTTAACATTAAACACAACGAGCACGCACACTGATCCACATGTCAGTCGACATGTACACACGTTTTAACCCACACAAGACATGAAGAGCCTTTTCAGGGAAGACACCCTGGTCCTCGCCGTGCCACAAACACGGCGGAGCTCTTCAAACAAACAAACAAACAACAGACACGAAGAGTTTTCCCAGGGCAGACAGCCCTGGTCCTCGCCGTGCCACAAACACAACACAAAAGCACGGCGGACTCTTCACAAAACACCACGCATACAAAAACTTACCACGAGACATGACCACGAACGAAGGAGAAAGAAAAAGAGACTGGGGGCTTTTTGTACATTTTGTTAAAACATTAGCTTTATACAGTATTACTTATCTAAGAGTGTAATCGTTGATCATTTTTGTAGGGAAATAGGGAAATTTATGGTAAAAAATTGATGGTCGAGAACCAATTAATCGGTTTTCAGTTATTTCTTATGGGGAAATTTGATTTGGAACTCGACCGCATCAGTTGTCAACGCGAGTTCCGGAACAGATTACTGTCGACTTCCGGGGTTCTAATGTACTTCTAGGATTAGGGAAATAATATTTCTAGGATTAGTACTATAATACTTCTTGGATTAGAAACATAATACCTCTAGGATTAGGAATGTAATAATTCTGTCACATTGAGGACCCCGGCCCCTCCCTTTTGGGTGTGTGTTTACATTGTCCACGTGTCATCGTCTGCGTCTGTGGTTCTTCATGGTTGTGGTTACGTCTTGTGATAATCCGTCTCACCTGTGACTCGTCTCGTAATCACGTGGGGCTAATGTAGTTTGTCTATTTAATGTGCGCTCGCGCAGTGTCCTGTGCTCATCGTTGTCTAATGTTTACACGTTCCGTGTCTGTTTACATGTGCCACGTGCGCTATTGCGCAATATTTGTAAAAATAAAAGGTGACGTCTGTCGCAGCAAGGGATTCTGTGTCTCGTCCTTCGCTCCACCTTGTACGTCACAAATTCTAGGATTAAGGATGTAATAATTCTAGTTTTAAGGATATAATACTTCTCAGCAATGTATGATAATGTCACTAATTTGGCAGCTAAAAAGACAGGTGCTGGTAGACAGCCCCAGGAACTAGGACCCCATAATAATAAAAAATAAAATAAATATTTGTGCCATATTTTGTCAATTGTGATTTTTCACCGCAATTGAAATTTATCCTCCGCTTTTTACCCATCTGTGCAGTTAGAACACACACACACACACATTAGTGATTACTAGGGGGCGGTGGATCACACGTGCCCAGAGTGGTGGCCAGCCCTAGCCCGGCACCCGGGGAGCAGTTGGGGTTAAGCGCCTTGCTCAAGGGCACCTCAGTCATGGCCTCAGGTCTGGGAAACGAACCCACAATCCTCCGGTCACAAGACCAGTTCCCTACCACCAGGCCATGACTGCCATTTACTGTAGTTCTGCATATTGTCCTGTCAGGAATAGCACCTGATCCATCCATTCACTAACCAGCTACACCTGTCTCTTGTTGCCTCACCCTTCTGCCTACTATTTATACACCCCTTTATGCGAAGTACTGCAGACTCATGCCGCATATCGAGCCATTTCTCTATCCTCTTTAATCTCCTGTGTTCTGACCTCTGCTTACTCCCCAGACATCACCCCCCGTATAGCCCTCCTGTACCTCCTGGCTCTCCCGATACGACCTTGGACCAGCCTGACCTACCCGAGAACACATTACTGTTCCGTATCCATATAAGTGTTGTTTGTCACTCTTATATGTGAACGCATTCTGTACTAATAAAGGCGGCACGCTTCCGCAATTGGATCCCTTTCTATTTGGTCAATTCATAACATGTTCTGTAAAATTAATAACTGAATAACCTCAAACTGCAGAGCAGATCCCACAGACTAATGTATGCGTGTTGTTCAGTTATTCTTTTGGAGTTTTTGGAACAACTGCAAAAAATTCCTCATAACAGAGAAATAATTTTACTAACCCTAAACTACCCCTAACCCATAACCATACACAAATCCAAACCCTAGTTACTTCTCACAGTGTGTTACTCCTCAGAAGTATGTCAGGTTAGAGTACCAGGCAGCCATCTCACCAGGCAGCACGATCATATTGTCCCCACATCCGCACAAACTCATCCAGGTGATGGGGACCCAAGATGGAGGAATCCCGTGTCAGGTATTCAAAATTATCCATGATAACAGCCACAAACAGATTCAGCATCTGCACAGAGGAAGAAAGAAAGAGAGAGATTAAAAAGGAAAGAATGAAGGTCATGGGAGGAAGGAGATAGAAGGGTTATGGTTAAAGTTAGGGTTGGGTTATGGGTTAGGGTAAGGGATTAGGGTTAGGGGCAAGGTTATAATAGTTTTGGATTTTTCATTACAGTTTAGTTTTTATTTAATTGTGAATTTTTTCTAATTCTGTTAGTTTTATTTTGTTTTTAGAGCATGTTTTTTAGCTTAGTTTTAGTTCAGTTTTCGTTAGTACTAGCATTAGTTTTAGTTTTTTCTAGGGGTGGGCATAGATTAATTTTTTTAACCTAGAGTAATCTCACTGAAATCTTGAAATTAATCTAGATTAATCTAGATTAATCTATATTAAAATGGCTCATATGCGTGCTACCCAAGTAATGACTAAAAGTCAGTTTTTGAGATAGGGTTTCTTAATACAGAGGGTGCATTAGACCAGGGACTCATCTCCTGTTTTCAAAATGCATCAATGACTGCTTGAGAAAGCTGTTCTACTTTGATACTTGAAGAAAAAAAAACATGCTCAATAAAATGTAGGCTACTCGTGTTCAACGGTTTATTCAGTTAAACATGAATTTGTAAGCCTACATACTGTACATTAAATAACATGTTTATTCAGCTAAACATGATATTTGAAATGTAAGCCAACATTTAGTACATTTAACCTCACGGACGTAATTTTCAAAAGTCAGTTTTGGTCCTCTGTAGTTTTAACGGTTAAAAAGAAATATTTAAATAGCGACGAATCTAGCACTAGGACCATGCAGAAAACGACCGCTCCGAGCTCCGCTCCGGTAACACTTTACGTTCCTAAAAATGAATTTTCCATGAAGCAAACCTGGCGACTTCGTGGCTGCATCCATGTAAAAACACGTACGATTTGTGATTCACAGGTTTAAAAACTCGTTCTCGCCCCTACTGTGCAATTTGGTTAGGAATACAGCTGAGCTAAACTATCAAGTTGAAAGTCATCATAGTTTGCTTACCCATTTTGACCCAGTTACCAACCCAACTTTAAGAATAGATTAACCGCGATAATTTTTATATCGCCCGATAAGAGTATCAAATTAACGACCGCCACTAGTTTTTTCATATTTTGGGTTATTTGTCAGATGTAGGATTCAAAAAGGTTAGAGTAAATATTGTGTAATAAAAACTCATCAAAAGATACCATTTTAAAAATTTGTTCAATTACTTTTGAACAACCAACTGTCCATAAAATAGCAGCCTTAAGTGCAAAATGTGTAATACTGCTGCTGAAAATTTCCAGACTAAGTACTGACATGATCATAAGAACGTAACCTTACATAACCTAACCCTATTTTGGTTCGAGTGAAAAGCTCAACTTTTTGAAGGCAATCGAGTCACACAGTCATGTTGACATCCAGTCTCAACACATTAACTAGTGCATCCTCCCGCTTGCAGTTTTCATATTAACTAACCAACAGCTATTTGATCACTGATGAAAATGGTCTATTATGGTTCTCCTTCCCAGTGCTACCTAGCCAGGATGTTGCTTCTCTTTCGGCGCAGCTACTCGGAGAGGCAGCTTGTCAAGGTACTGGCAGTTAGCTCTATTGTGTGAGCTTTGAGATTTGTGGGGATTTTCCTCTTGAGAACTACTCCACATATTTTATCACCTGTTCCCACTACAAGACACGTATTCTTTATCATAGTTATATATTTTTTTATAAGAAAAAAGACAACAAACTGTAACTGTATTACATGTTTAGAAAAGAAAATAAAACACTCTGAAATTATAGATAGGATAATATTCGTTTTTGTGTTTGTCAATTTATAAGTTTTGTGGACTGATATAAAATCAATTTACTTTCACTAGAAGTTTTACATTAGCTGGCAGAACCATACGGCACATCATGGTCTGCAGGGTTGCCACTTTTGACGTTCGCTTGGAGTGAGATTTTAACCTGGAGCCGGTGGAGCCGAGTGTATTTTGTTGAGCGGGGGGGGCGAACGAAAGTTGTTGAGGGGGGGGGGGGTATCGCATCGCCCCCCGATATCTTTTTTTCGGCGTGAGATATCGGAAGTGTGGCGTGAGAGCATGTGAAAACGGTCAAATGTGTGTGTCTCACGCTCAATGCGTGAGAGTTGGCAACCCTGGGTCTGTCACGTCGTTTCTTGTTTAGAGCTCCTGCTCGCCATTCTAGCCTGCAAAATTACGACAAAAAAGTTGGGAGAAAACGGCAGTCCTGTATGGGTTATTTTAGTTAACAAAAAAGTTTTCGTTTTTTCGTTCATTTTCATTAACGTTTATAACCTTGGTTTAGGAGTTAGGGCAAGGGTTAGGGGTTAGGGTAAGAGTTAGGATTAGAGGATGGACAGTGTGCACCAATATCTATGCTGGTATTTCCTCATGCCTCTCACCAAGAATGAGCTGAAGAAGATGAAGGAAACAAAGTAGAAGTATGCGAAGTCAGTGCCGCACCCTCCCTCAGGGTCTGGGGACGGGCTCACAAGCTCAGTATCTGCCTCACATGCCTGCCCTCCTAAACACGACAACATAATCTCCTGCCAAGACTCACCCGTCGCACTCCTGAACACGTGCCCCAACCACACACACACACACACACACACACACATACACACCCAGCACAGACCCCAACCACACACACATGCGCACACACACACACACACCCAACACAGTCATGCAAAATATGAAACATTCACAGACACATACACAAAGTAACACAAGCACAACACACAAACTTAAAACATACATAAACAAACACATAAAACTCAAAATACAAAACACAAACACACATTTACACACATGCCCACAACATTTTCACACAAACACATTAACAGCGGCTTCACTATAAAGCACTTAGTAAAATATTTATATTTCATCATATCATGACACATCTAATCATAATAGATAGAGAATAATAATAATAATAATAATAATAATATGAATAAACAATAAAGAGTATTTTCATAAATATGTACTTTTACCTGAACAGTAACATTAGAGCACCAAAGAAAGTTTTGAAGTTGTTATGCTGATTGATGTGTGTTTCTGCATTTAACTTGATGTTGCCAAAAACCTTCAGAGAAATTCCAGAACAATCAATTAATCTGACAATCATCATTAGAGTGTCTAGGGCACTTGGGCTCTAAGGCACTTGTTTCTAGGGCTCTCATATTTAGAAGAGGATGGAGCACTGGCCTCACCTGCATCCCAATGATGGCATAGATGAAGAACAGCATGGCGATGAGGAGACAGACGTATGGCAGGGCCTGTAATGTGAAGTTGGGTTTAAATGAAAAAACAAAAAAAAACATTTACATTCAAATGAGTTTAAACTGGTTTTATGGAGTTAAATGTTAAAGGCATAATCCCTATATCTCAAAATGCTTTTACAAACTCTAATAATGTGTATAACACTCCATAATATGTTTTTACAGTATCATAAGCATAATTTATCATTATCACCACATAAACTGACACTACATAGACTGCTTCTACTAGTAGTAGTATTTTAGTAATGATGATGGTTATTATTCATCATTATTATTATATTATTATTATTACCTTGAATGACTGAACGAATGTCCAGAGGAGAATGCGGATGGTGTAACCCTGCCGTAGCAGCTTAATGAGACGTGCAGCTCTGAACAGCTTCAGGAAACTCATGTTAATGGATGCAGACTACAAAGCAAAAAGAATGCATGAGGAATTGCACGGATTAATAGCACAAATTAAGAGATAGCAAACATCAATGCTCTTAAGCTCTTAAGAGTTTTGGATAATGAGCATGGACTACATTATTTTTGCTTTACACAGTAACTTTCCATTTTCGCAAATGGCAGTACATACTTGAGGTGAGCACATCAAACTAAACCAATAGTGTCTGAGTGAAATTAAGGTTCTGAAAATGTTTGTAAAATCCCTTTTAGATGGATTGATAGATGCTGTATTCATCCAGAGGGAAGGTGAGGGCTACATGAGGGAAGATTGCAAACACAGTCCAGTCCCCAACACTACCCATCCTCAACACTACCCTAACCCTGTTTTTCCAGACACAATGTCAGAATCAGATGTTCTAGATTATACTTATACAAATACATATCAGCAGTCACGTTACCTGCAAATCAACCACTATTTCTGTGATGCTTCCCAGGACTGTGATAAAGTCAAATATATTCCATGTGTCTCTGAAGTAATTCTGGAAGAAAATGAAATAAAATGAATAATTAGAAGGACAAAAACGAAAAAAGTGATTGTGTGCCAGTGTGTCTAGCATCAGTGTGTGCACAAAACAACCTTGTTGTGTGAGAACTGCAGCTCACCATAAAACCAAACGCCAGAATCTTGAGAACACACTCCACAGAGAAGAGCCCAGTGAAGGCTGTGTTCAGATGTTTCAGCACTGTGTCATAGACAGGAGGAGCGGAATAGTACTGCCATTGAGAGGAAAGAGACAGACATGTTGCACTAATACAGCAAGAGAAATAAATATTTTGTGTAATTTTAAGAAACGAATCTGTAAACATTCACAGCTAAATTCTACATCAAAACATTGTGCACCCAGAGTCTAGGGTTAGGGCTAACCTTAAATGCCCACAATGTTATTACTGCATAGTATTTGGAGTGTAAAGGGCAGATACCTTCATCATGAGAACGATGGTGTTCAGGGCTATCATGGTAAGCACGGTGTACTCAAACACAGGCGATACCACAAAGTGCCACAGGCGGTACTGAAGACTGTGGCGGTTCTGGGGCATGTAGCGGGTTAAAGGCTTGGCACTGATAGCAAAGTCAATGCAAGCTCTCTGGGCAAGACACATCAGACATAACTACATAACACCTTCTGTTCAAATCAGACACATCCACTTAGCACCTTATGTTAAAATCTGACACAACCACATAACACCTTATGTTATAATCAGACAAAAAGACAGCAAAATGTTAAGATTCTGAAACATACAGTACTGAAACATGCAGTACTGAAACATACAGTACTCTCATTCATATCATGTATACATACCCAGTACATCAACATCCATTATTCTTATTTACATCCTATACTGAAATGTGCAGTACTGAAACATCCAGTACTCTTATTTACATGAAGTTATCTTATTCATATTTTTTTCTGTCATGTGCCAGAGGAGAATGTATGTATGTTCATTTGCCTCTGTGGTCCCTAGGTGATTATCAGACAGGTGATTATCAGACTGGGGATTATCAGAAGGAAAAGCTGTGGATTACCAGAGGTGTGAGTTGAAATGTTCCCATTTTCTGTGTAATTACCTCATTTTTCTCTAGGCTACACTCCTCCATCATCTTATCACCTTGCTCTTGGAACGTGATGATGATGAGGGCCACAAATATATTGACAAAGAAAAAGGGGAAAACCACAAAATAAATGACGTAGAAGATGGACATTTCCATCCTGTTCCCTCTGCTGGGACCCTGGTCTTCGTCCGTCACGTCCACAGAATGCTGCAGAACTCTACAACGAGCAGAAGGCTATAATGAATAGTGTGTGTGTGTGTGTGTGTGTGTGTGTGTGTGTGCGTATTTTCTGCACAAAGAGAGGCACTGGGTAGGGGTTGATAAAGCCGTAGTCTGATGTGTGTCTTACTGGGGCCAGCCCTCTCCTGTGGACACGGTGAACAGTGTGAGCAAAGCCCACACCACGTTGTCATAGTGAAAGTCGTGTCTCCTCCATTCACGCTTCTTCACCTCCTTTTTGTCTTTGTCGTAGTCAATGTAGTAACCCCTGCCACAGCAAAGCAGGCAACACGTTTCTGCTCCAATCACAAACAAGGTATCCATATTTACTAGGGTTAGGGTCAGGGTTAGGTTAGGGTTAGGTTACCATGTGACAAACAGCTTAACTAAAATATTTTAAGCACTGAAGTCTGCTTTAGGAGTTTCACATTGAAGGACCTACTGACAGTCTTTCTCCATGTCTTTAGAGCCATCAGTACAGTAGAAAAACTTTCCTTTGAAGAGCTGAACAGCGATGACTGCAAAGATGAACATGAAGAGCTTGTAGACGATGAGAATGTTGAAGACGTTCTTCAGAGAGGTCACCACACAATCAAACACAGCCTTCAGAAAGGATTTAAAGAAACAAACATTCATATACTATAAACAAGCACTGCATGTATGTTTTCAGACTGCAAACTAAACAATGAAGGAAGGACACCACAGTGCCATCTGATGCAGAATTACACACTGTTTCATTACACACTGTTTCATTCTCAGACTCAACATCCTTCTTGCTGGCAACTGAGTCTTGGTCAAAGTTTTCTTTCTTATTCTGCCACTGTCGGCATGGCTGTGCTCATTAGCAATCTGGACCTAAACATTTGTGGAGCAGTTTTATGATGTGTGTGGTAAAAAGCACTATATAAATAAATCTGACTTTGACTGTAACCATATTGTATCTGCACACAGGTAACTTGCGTATCCCATAAAAAAAAAAAATGTCACTCGACAATGGTCAATATTCTGTATTAAATTATCTGTATCCTGACATAATTGTATATTCTCTGATATTATTTATTGCTAAACCTAAATTCAAAACCTTCAAATGAAAACCTCTTTTCTCACCCACCCACACTCATTCCACCCTCACCCACTCCATCTTCTCCACCCATCCTCACCCACTCCACCCACCCCCTAGGGACTAGGGACTTGCCTTTAGCTTAGGAAGTCTCTTAATAGTCTTCAAAGGCCTGAGAACTCGCAGCACACGAAGAGACTTAATGGTCTTAATATCTCTCCCTTTGTTATTTCTGCAGAATGGCACAAACATGCAGTTACATAAAATAATTCCTCTCTCTCTCTCTCTCTCTCTCTCTCTCTCTCTCTCTCTCTCTCACACACACACACACCCCTGCAGGTAAACAGAAAAAGATATCTTAGTAAACAACAAGAGTGAAGGTCACATGACTGAAGAAGATAAATAGTTTTTTACCCCAGTACATTTCTGACAGGTGCAGAGAGCCACAATCCACAGGAGCCCAGCAAATACAAACAAAAAGAACACAGAGCAGAGTGGCTGAGCACAATAAACAGAAGTACAACCAAGAGGAGAGGACAATGCTCTAACAAACCACAAATCACCACAAATATGCTATGGGACATTGTTCACCAAAGTAATTAATAGCTTTACCTAAGTCACCAATGACTTAAAGTTTGTGTTTTAAACATTTGGTTGTCTACACACACATGTAAACACACAAATACTTCTTGTGAGGAAAATGAATTAAACTGAACTGACTGTAAAAACCAGCACAGGATACTGAATATTTTAATTGGCAGCAACTAAGACTAGTGTAAACACTAACTAACCCTAACCCTAGCCCTAACCCAGCCCATACATTTGTAAACCCTAACACAGCCCACACTAGTGTCAACCCTAATCCAGCCCAGCCCATACTAGTATAAACCCTAAACCAGCCCATACTAGGGTTAACCCTAACTGTAACCCAAATTCACATCCAGCATAGAATACTGAGTATTCCAGACTCACGTCAGGGCAAATGCCACTAGTGCTCCCACCACTACAATGAAGTCCAAAATGTTCCACAGGTCACGGAAATAAGACCCATTATGCAGGATCAGACCTTGCTCAATCATCTGCAGAACACACACATCCACGCCCACAGACGATGGTGCACACAAAAATTCAGCACACATGCGTGCACACACACAGACACACACACACACACATATAAGCAGACACACGCACAGAGACACACAACCGTGCACACACGCAGATATTATTGCTGTCTGACCTAATCATATCACAGGTCACAATATTCAATTGGTTAAATGTTAAATGATATATATATATATATATATATATATATATATATATCCTGTTATATATATATATATATATATATATATATATATATATATATATATATATATATATATATATATATATATATATATATATATATATATACGGGTTATGTGGTTAGGGTTATGTGGGACTGACTTTATGAAGAGTGGCTGAATTATTTTTCCATGACAACAGCTCAACAAGTTGTTTCTAGTAAAATCTTTGCAATAAGCTGTTGAGTGTACAGGCATTTCTATGTGGATGATCTGTAACCTCAACAGATCAGCAAGAGAACTTGCTTACCTTGATTATCATTTCAAAGGTGAAGACTCCAGTGAAAACATAATCAAAGTAACGCAGCACCTGTTGGTAGCAAAGCAAGGAATCAACAGGCCAGAATATACTTTTATATTTATAACATTTCAACAGTTGTGGTTTGGCATTTAAATTCAAAACTGAAACATAACAAAGGACATCAGACTCGCTCTCAGGGAAATACAAGATATCAGACTCATGGAAATACAGGACATCAGACTTGCTCTCAGGGAAATACAAGATATCAGACTCACTCTCATGAAAATACAATATATCAGACTCATGAAAATACAGGAAATCAGACTCACTCTCAGGGAAATATAAGATATCAGACTCAGGGAAATACAGGATATCAGACTTGCTTTTAGCTACTCAGACCATTCAGTCTCCAAACGTCCATACTCTGTGGTGTTCCATTTTTGGTGCATCTGGGATGTGAGTGGTCTGTTCCCACCGCTTACGTCTCTGTCTCTGTGTGTTGTGTTGGGTTTTTGTACTTCCAGTGTATTCTAGTAAAACTTTACTTTAATATCATCTGTCCCTACCTCATACTTTATAGATTTTTTTTTTCAAAATTGAGCTGACATTCCAGAATATTTTGATGTTGCAAAGTCTTCTGTAAGTCCTCAAGGAGACCTATGTGGATATTCATAACTGTTGTGTCCCAATATGATAGATTTGCCTAAACCAGAGATTTTCAAAAGTTGTAAAATACAAGTCCAGTCAAGTCATGAGTTTTTTGGCTAGAGTCTAAGGTCTCAGGTCAATATCAGGATAAGCTTAGGGACAGGAGATGAAAAATAACTATGTTACCATGGTAGCTCCTGTTGTCAGCTTCCCCATTATCTGCTACTTTCATGTATTGTGTATTTTCTGTCTCTTTTTCTTCTCAAGTGACTCATGACATCATGATGTGTTATACAGTAGGTATGATGACAAATTTTTCACATATCTAGACAGAGCTGAAATAGACCTTTAAAATGGTTCCTGGATTTTGAAAATTGGTTGAGAATTGATAAAGTTATGATATTTATAATATCATGTATCACATTAAAATATAATACATTAATTACAATAGAAGTCGTGTGAATGAACTTCACATAATCTAATTCTAATTAATCATAATTAATAATTAATCATAATAATAATCTAATTCGAAGTGATGTTAACTATATTACCATTTAACAACAAGTTATATCAGAAAACAATGAGATTAAACTACACAACACTGGTATCAGTACCGATTTCAAGAAAACACTGTGGGAACGAGTTAAACCGAGACGCCGCTTTTAGCCTAAAGTTGCTAGCTACCGTGATGTTCGATACACAAATGTCAATCATGACTACTTATTTTCCGTGGTCTAGTAAAATACTTTCGCCTGCACGGACTTCGATTAAATTTGGTCAGTATTGAGATAAAAGCTGTATTTTTAGGTCCACGTATATTTCGATGGTGTCCGGAGTGTTGATGAAGAAAAGAGACCGCTTGAAAACAACAAAGTATCTTATCGCTGGTCTCCCGACCTGAAATCGCCTCAGAGTTGACTATAAATAGTGCCTGATGACTGGCTGGGTTGTGCTTAACGAAGTCACAGTATTATTCAGGAAAAAACATACGCCTGCTAGGCGGTGAGGAGTGATGTTATATGACACCCTTACAAAAGTACAACGTAGTTTGGAACACATTACTGAGCCAGAATTTTTCGCATCGAACGTTGGTTCGTCAGCAAACCTATATACAGTCTCACTGCGGTTGGGATGAATGACCTATGAAAGCTCCATTCTGCAGCGAGGATTTTTCAGTCTCTGAAGGAGTAGCTCAGGTCTCCCACGGTCTCGTACAGAGGGTGATGGGGTTGTCCATAATGCATGTCAGCGCTGCTAACATCCTCCTCCCACCCACCATCATCACAGACTCCAGATGACATCCCAGTACAGAGCTCGACCTCCGCACCAGTTTGTCTATCCTGCTCTTGTCCCTATTGGTGTGTCCACCCCCCCCGTCCCTCCTGGTGTGACCACCCCCCCCGTCCCTCCCGATGTGTTCATGCACCCGCCCCTCCCGGTGCATCCACCCCCCCCCAGCAGACCACTGCATAGAAAAGGGCAGATGCTATCACTGAGTAATAAAATGTCTTTAACAGTGACCTGCAGACTCTGAAGGACCTCATATACTGTAGTCTGTTGGTGAGGTAGTCAATGGTCCACGCAGTCAGCTGCCTGTCCAGTCCGGCTCCCTCCAGCTTCCCTCTCAGCAGTGTAGACTGGATGGTGTTGAATGCACTGGAGATGTTGAAGAACATGACACTCACAGTGATGTTCTAGACACTCTAGATGAGAGAGGGATCTGCACAGCAGGAAGATGATGGTATCGGCCACCCCAATGCCAGGCTGGTAGACAAACTGCAGGGGATCCATCGCTGGGCTCACCAGCTGGCGAAGGTGGTGCAAGATGAGCCTCTCCATCGTCTTCATCAGATGAGAAATCAGGGCCACAGGTCTATAGTGCTTTGGCTCCCTGGGGTGTGCAAGCTTTGGCACTGGAACTATGCAGGAAGTCTCTCCAGATTCAGGACCAGGGATAAAGATATGCAGGATCACCTGACAGAGCTGGTCTGCACAGTCCCTGAGCAGTCTGGTGCTGATTCCATCTGGACCTGTTGCCTTCCTGATCTTTGTCTTCCTGAGCTGACTTCTCACCTGATCAGCTGTGAGGTGGATGTGAGGCTGGGTTGGGGTGGAAGATGGGGCTGGCTCTGTCTCCGTTGTGGGTGGAGGTGAGGAGAGTGCAGGCAGCACTAGCACTACATCGGGGGGGGGGGGGGGGGGGGGCAGCACACAGGGGGGGTAGATGGGGTCTGAGGGGTGGGGGAGGTGGTCAACGACCCAGAGTCAAATCTATTGAAAAACAAAGCACCGTATCTTCACACAGAAGTTCATGTATTCTGTGATGCAGTGGGTGAGGGCGTCAATGTCCTCACTGTGGGACCTGCTAAGTTCCAGCCAGTCTGTACATTCGATCCTGCAATCCACAGCCTTATCACCTTCTTGGCAGGGGGTTTACTCCTCACAAATGAGGTATACTGTAGATGGGGTGGAGAATGACCAGGTTGTGGTCTGAATGGCCAAACAGGGAGAGGTAATGAGCTAAATGCCACTTTTGTGTTGGCAAACAGCAGGTCTAGTGTTCTATTGTCCCTTGTGTAGCTGTCAACATACTGGATGAAGTCAGGGAGAGTGAAAGAAGATGAGGCATAGTTGAAATCCCCAGAGATAATAATCAGTGACTGCGGATGTGCTGTCTGGAACTGAAAGATTATGGTGTGTATGTCCTCACAGACAGCCATAGAATCGGCCAAAGGCGGGATGTAAACAATTAACACAATAACGTAAAAACTCTCGAGCCAGGTGGTTTTGCTGAATGCTAACCGCTAACAGTTCAATGTATCCAGTATAGCGCTACATAATGATGTGTCCTGGGTTACACAATCTCTCATTAACATACATGAATGCCATTTAAACGTTCTTTTGGCAAAAAATCTAAATCTTTTTTATTTTTATCGAATCTAAAGGCTATTTATCACTAGAGCTCCTAGAGGAGCGAAAAATTTCACAAGGCTTGGTAAGGTCCATGTAGCCCACTCCCCTGCTGTGAAGGGATTAACGCCCATTGTCTTGGTAATGCGGTGGAAGGGGCTCACCCCCAAGCTCATATGCCTGCCAGAGCACAAGCTGGCTCACCCCCAAGCACATACAACTGCCAAAACACCAAACGTGATACTTCACGAAAAAGTTACAAGCAGACTGTATATGTTACCGATCCTACAACAAACAGCGGAAAATTTGTAGACTCGTGTTTCAAAAGTTACAATTCAAGCGCACGTAGAGACGACAGTTTCTCTAATGAGTCCCGTCAAACAATAAAAATAAATAAAATTGTTTGAATCTTTTTGCTCTTTGTATATTTCATATACTATACTATATAATAATTGTTGTAATCGAACACTTTCTGTTTCCGCGTTTGAATTTGCGTTTGAAAAGCTAAGAAATTATATGGCGCAATTAGCTTGATGCTAATGTTATATAGGAAATCCCATATCATTGCTAGCGGAAATTAGCATGGTCGCGTTGCATCACTGCATCACTGATAAATGTGATCTAAACAGCAGGCTGGAAAAGGAGAGGAAAAGACAGGAAAACAAATTCATGTGCTCTCTATCTATCTATCTATCTATCTTAGAAGCATTTGTGTTTCTGCTTGTTTGTGATCTAAACAGCAGGCTTGAATCTTTGTACATTTCTTATACTACATCTCTATCTATCTATCTATCTATCTATCTATCTATCTATCTATCTATCTATATTTGCATTAGAAGCATTTGATAGAAGCATTTGTGTTTCTGCTTGTGATCTAAACAGCAGGCTTGAATCTTACTCTTTGTACATTTCTTATACTACATTTCTATCTATCTATCTATCTATCTATCTATCTATCTATCTATCTATCTATCTATCTATCTATCTATCTATCTATATTTGTGTTAGAAGCATTTGATAGAAGCATTTGTGTTTCTGCTTGTTTGTGATCTGCCTGTTTGATTTTCTGGTTGCAGAGACTTTCTGGGTGAGGCTGCTGCCTCAGTCTTGCTCTGTGAATTAACATAATAAAGGGTGATGTTTGGCTTTGCTAACTGCTGGCAAGAAGGAGAAGAAGGAGGGGTGATGTCCTGAGAATCCTGAAATCTCAGGAGCTCAAGTGTTAAATATCACTAACAATGGTGTAATTTCGCGATCTTAAAACTGTATGTAACGTGTAGCTCATATTCATTCCTTGGCGGTTATTTGTCTCTGTGTAAAAAAAATCTTAATGTGGTAGTGATATTGGGGAATGTCCATCTTTTCTCGAAATACTAGCATAAAAGAAAGCAAAAATATCATTACGTTTTGATATCGAGTCAAATGAGTCCTGGGTATTAATTTACACACATATCACTCCTGTAACAGTAATTGTGGCGAGTAAAATAGTTCCGTTTATTTAGTTAACTTAAAATGTCTATGGTTGTTCTGATGTTTGATTACAAGTGGTCAATAATTGGGCATACTACGCTGGCTGTAATGATGGCTAAGTGGCTAACAAATGAAACAAACCTATCCGGGAGTGTTTTCAGGTTTCTTATTGTCATGTGGTCCTGCCTACCCCCTGTCAGTCATGTATTTTGTTTTGTTCTCTGTGTCTTGCGACAAGTGCGACAAGATGGCGCCGATGTGTTTGGCTGCTCGTCTGTCCCTCTCATGTTTGTTTGTGTTCATAGTAATTTTGACCTGCGTTATTTATGAATGAATGAATGTACGATTTATAGAGCGCCTTTCCAAATTCCCAAGGCGCTTTACAATTTAACACAGGTACAAGGGACACACACACCGGCAAGAAGTGGCAGCCAATTGCGCACAGCGTACTCTCTACCGGAAGCCACAGCCCCCTGGGGGACTGAATCTAACTCTGAAACTAAGTCTTTGTTAGTGTATGATCGCCAAGCACTACTGGATCTTAAACCTTCGACCCAGGACGTGGTGTTGTTTGACGTTGGTGAGCAGCAAACTTTGCCCCCGTTTCTCTCGGAGATTCCGATTCACCTGTTCCGGGTTCCTGCGCTGCTTTCCAGGCGGAGACGTTACTGTCGTTGCGGCAAGTGAGACGGCTGGCTGGTGAAGCTGACGTTTTGCCTCTTCCGCCTCTGACCGACATGGATTATTCTTAGGATTTCATGTGCCTCGGCGATTCCTGGATCCCATTGATACCTGCCTTGTACCCGTGGTTGGCTTTGAAGCTCCTCGGACACGCCGCTCGTGCACTCTCCGGCTCAACATGCGTCGAAATTGTCTCCGAAACCTGAGACCGTTGTGCCGGGTTTCTCAACCTGTTGAGACTTTTGCTCCAGCCCCTGTCAGGATTGGCCTAGTAAACGCCAGGTCGCTGGTAAATAAAACTTTTATCCTCTGGGACTTTTTTAGCTTACATGACTTGGATTTTATGTTTGTGACTGAGACATGGCTGAGTACTGGTGAGTACAGTGCCCTATCTGAGCTTTTACCACCTGATTGGTCCTGTTTTAACTCCCCCCGGGCTTCAGGTGGGGGGGGGGGGGGGGGGTACAGAGACTGTATACAAACTGAACTATAAATGTAAGCAATGTATCTTACAGTCTGCATTCTCCAGTTTTGAGTATACATCATTCAAGATGAGACACGTTAACCCAGTGTTCTGTGCTGTTGTTTACCGACCCCCCAAATATAACCTTCTTGATTCTTTTAACCTAGTACAGGCCATAAATGGCCCTACACATGAACATGGACACACACTGGACTTGGTTCTCTCCTGCGGTCTATTTGTAACCAATGTGGAAACCTGTGATCTCAGATCATCTGCCTGTTTTATTCACTGTTAGTTTGATGCACACTACAAGTAAAACCCGCGTTTCTGCGCAGCGCTGTAGGCTTATTAACCCTTCCACTGCCACTCAGTTTTCTGGTGCCTTTCATCAGCTCTGTGGTTCATTTGACTCCCTCTCCACTAATATAGAAGAACTCAACTCCTGGTTCAGTTCTTCTTGTCGAACCACTCTTGACTCGGTGGCTCCATTTAAAACCAGGCAGCCAAAGTCTAAATCTGAACCTTGGTTTAATGACAGAACTCGTACTATCAGGAGGAAATGTCGCCAAGCTGAACGCAGGCGGAAAAAGGATAGACTGCAGGTTTCTCTTCAAATTTTAAAAGACTGCTGGTGTCACTATCAGAGCACAGTGAAACAAGAAAAAATAGATTATTTTGCAAATATTATTTCCTCCAACAGCCATAATCCATGTGTGTTATTTAACACCATTGACTCTGTGCTAAATACTCCACAGACCACCTGTCTGGAAGCGTCACTTGATATGTGTAATAATTTTCTACTAGTACCAGGGCCCTTATAACAGCTCCAGACTTTGACCCCTCTGTTCCGGCCCCTTGCTCTGCTGTCTTTAATCAGTTTGAGCTTGTAACTCCCGCACTGTTAGATACTGTGGTTGGCCATATTAAACCATCAGGTTCCCCCCATGATCCTGTCCCGCCACGTTTTTTTAAAGAAATTTTTGTCAGCATAAGCTAACCTGTTCTTGCCATTATAAATAGCAGCCTGTGCTCAGGGGTGGTCCCTGTGACCTTTAAACATGCAGTAGTGCAGCCTCTGCTTAAAAGACCTGGCCTTGACCCAACTGTGCTGGCAAATTATCGGCCCATATCCAAGCTGCCTCTTCTTTCTAAGGTCCTAGAAAAAATTGTATACTTGCAGCTGAAACAGTTCTTAGATGAGAATAGTACCATGGAGGTTTTTCAGTCAGGTTTTAAAAGTCTTCACAGCACAGAATCTGCCTTACAAAGAGTTTGTAATGACATCCTTCTGGCATGTGATTCTGGTAATCATGTTGTTTTGGTCCTACTTGACCTAACGTCAGCATTTGATACAGTTGACCACAACATTTTATTAGCTCGTCTGCACGATTTGGCAGGTATTAGTGGCACTGCTCTAAAGTGGGTTAGGTCTTATCTGGAGGAGAGAACTTTTTCCATGAGCATGCTCACCTATGAATCTTCGGTTGCTTCACTCTCTTGTGGTGTCCTGCAGGGCTCAATTTTGGGCCCACTGCTTTTTTCGCTATACTTACTGCCTCTGGGCTCTATCCTCAGAAGACATGGGATTCCTTTCCATTTTTATGCTGACGATTGCCAAATCTAATAATCTAAACTAAAAAGCAGGATGTCTGTCCCATAAAAAACCTTCTGACATGTCTTGGTGATAGTAGAGCCTGGTTGGCATTACATTTTTTTAACCTTAATGAAAAGAAGACAGAAGTAATGATGTTTGGACCAGTGGCGGCTGGTGCAAAACAAATTGAGGGGGGCGCAAAAATAAAATAAAGCAGTCTCTTTTTGCCCTCCTTTCCTTCTGGCTTGCAAATTTCTCTATTACATTTTTGTTAAATTCAGTCATCTCTGAGACTAGTCTTTTTAACTCTTCCTTGCTGTAGATGAGACTAAGCTCTGTTTTCAGCTTACCTTGATCAAGCACTGGACAACATTTGGTTGATCCGGGCCAAGCTCCTTTATTCTTTTTTTTTCTTCAAGTGAATGCTGTGTGAAAGGATTTTTTGTAAAGCTAAAACGGAATTTTTCCTCATTTTGTAAGATATGCTGCTCCAACCTGTAGCTATTCAACGTGAATCGAGTTAACGAACCGCTGATGACTGACACTACCAACAAGAGTGGGAGTGTTCAACAAAAGTGGGTGTGTCCAGGGCGCAGAGAGCTGCGCCCCGTGGAAAATCTGAAACCAACCAATTAAACTGCAGCCTCAGATCACGTGCTTGGCAAAAGTTTACGCATCTACATTCACTCCCATTAGACCGGCACCCTAACCAGGAAGTGTGCACAATGTAAGCATATAAATACAATTATGTGTTGACTCTGAATTATGTGCCCACCTCGGTTGACTTGGGATCCTTGGAGGCTTATTTTAAACCGACTATCACTGATCTTGGGTTTAAACTCGACAGTGATTTAAATTGGACAGCCAAGTCAAAGCTGTGGTGAAGTACAGTTTTTATTACTTGAGGCGATTGACTCCAGTGAAATCTTTTCTCCCTAGGCACCACCTGGAAACAGTGATCCGTGCTTTTATTTCAACCCGTCTGGATTATTGTAATTCTCTGTATTTGGGGGTTAACCAATCACTTCTCTCACGTCTGCAGCTGGTCCAAAATGCTGCTGCCCGATTTTTGACAGGAACAAAAAAGAGAGAGCACATCACTCCGGTCCTGGCGTCACGCCATTGGCTGCCTGTTTATTTTAGGGTTCATTTTTTAATTCTTATGTTCATTTTTAAATCATTCCATAATCTTTCACCGCCTTACCTCTCTGAGCTTCTTCACCCCTACATACCTTGCCGGTCTCTCAGATCAGCAGACCAGCTGCTACTGAAAGTACAAAGATCTAAAAGGACGTTCAGAGGGGACAGGGCCTTTTCTGTGGCTGCACCTAGATTATGGAATGATTTGCCTCTGCAGGTTAGAGAGGCCCCTTCACTTCCCATTTTTAAAGTTTGGCTTAAAACCCACCTGTTTTCCTTGGCTTTCAAACCTAGCGAAACTTAGTGGTAAATTGTTAATGTCTGTTTATTGTTATTTTATTGTGTTGTTTTCTTAATCGTTTTTAAATTATTTACTTACCTGTTTACTATTTCTATTTTGTACAGCACTTTGTGTCAGCTGTTGTTGTTTAAAAGTGCTTTATAAATAAAGATGGTATGGTATGGTGTGTCTGAGTGTCCCTAGTTGCAATCCATAGTCTCTGTCTTCACACCCTTGCCTTGTTCTCCGCCCCTCGTTATTGCTTTCAGGTGTGTCTTGTTGGGTTCCTTGTTTAGTTAATGTATTTAAGTCCTGTGTTTGGTCTCTAGTGTTGTTGGTTATTGTACATTGTAAGTTTTGGTTTAGTGCCTTTGGTAATTCATGCTTCTTCTGTCCTTAATGTTAGCCTTTCATGTCACCTTTGTTCATTGTGTTGAGTGCCGTCGTTTGTATGTTAATTATATTAAAACTCAAAATCTGCTTCTGCGTCCTACCTGCTCAGCCCATTCGTTACACTTATGATGTTTGATGTGGTCCTTCCAGTGTCTTTGTTTCCCACATTCTTTAAACTTTGCCATCCTCTGGTTATGTCCAAGAATTTACTGTAAACTGCCTATAGCCAAGGCTCCACATACAATACTTCAGTCGTAGCCATGGCAACCTTGTTTGTTTGTGTGTGTGTGTGTGTATATATATATAAATCTAACCCCCCAGGCCCATCCAGGAATGATAGAGTTTTGTGCAGCATATAAATAACTGCATCCTCAACACCCATCTTCTCCTGATAAGCGAACTGCAACAGGTCTACGGCCTGCTGTACCTGTGGCCTAAGAACGCAGAGTACAAGCCTCTCCAGCGTCTTCATAATAACCGATGTCAGGGCCACTGGTCTATAGTCTTTAACCCCCACTGGTCTCCTTACCTTAGGGACCGGTACCAGACAGGACGTCTTCCACAGGACAGGGATATGCCCAGTGTGAAGACTTCGATTAAAAACAGTTTGTAGCAGCACAGCCAACTCAGAAGCACACTCCTTGAGTAGCCTAGGTGCTACCCCATCAGGGCCAACCGACTTCCCCGGGCGCAGCCTACGTAGTTCAGTACGCACCTCATCCACAGAGAAACTACAGGGTGTCCCAGCAACATAGGTGGAACAGCTGCTGGGTGGGTCGGTTGACCCAGCAGCCAAGGTGGAGCAGCCGCCAGATGGAACTAGGCAGGGTGCAGCAGTAGTGATGGGACAGCCCCCAGGTGGAGCACAGCAGGGCACAACAGTAATGGTAGAACATCCGCCAGGAAGAACAGTGCAGGGAACAGCAGTCATGATGGAACTTCCACCCGTCGGAGTAGAGCAGTTCACAGTCGCAGAGGAGGGACACCCTCCGGATGTAGCCACGCATGTCACAGCCGCTGCAGCGGTGGTACGACCGCCGGGTGAGGAGGGGCAAGTCCAAGATACAGAGATGGGGGGTCGATCAGGTGGGCTCTTCATGTTCCTTGCAAGACAAACCAACATGTTCACTTTGTCCGGTTTAAGGGACGATCTAAACAAGGTGGCAATGTTGCCTGCCGTGCTGAATATACGCTCCGATGGAGTGCTCGTTGTGCAAACGGTCATATATTTTCTGGCAATGTTTGACAAAACAGGGAATCGATTTAGATTTTCCCAGGATTCTCCTGGGGCTTGGAGTGGAGGTCTTTTCTTTTCTTTTTGGAAAATGTTGTATAAGCCACACCGAGCTGAAAGCCTCATATACCTACTGAACTGAATACATTTAACTGAACTTATTCAGTTTCTGAACGGTGTCTGTAGCATTTAACATGTGACAGATTTGGCTTTCAGCCGGTGTTGTGGCGAATTCCGACTCCCCTCGTTTATCCGCATAAAGACACTACAGATTATATTGTCGATTTACGTTTCTATGCATAAATAAGAGCTAGACTTTAATCTATGTCCAAAGACACAGTGGATCAAGTGTTAATTATTTTAAATAAAAAACACACTGGCTATGCCGAAGTTCACCTCTGACTACGACTTCGCAGTATTACAACAGTATTACAACAGTATTATGTCTAAATATATAGTTAGGACAAAACTAGAGTGCTCAATGAACTAAGTTATAATAATAATAATAATAATTTTTATTTATAAAGCGTCTTTCATGAGACCCAAGGACACTGTACAATAAAAAATTTATAATAATAATAATGTTATAAAATAATAAAATATCAAACAATGATTACACAAACAATTGCTCACTCATATGCTAGCTGTCACGTTGTGAGGGGGGCCCCCTGCCGGTCGCCCCCGTTTACAGCGGCAGATGTCCTGATTTGGTCACGTGATGTTCGTCCCTCAGGTGGGCGGGACCCGTGATCCGTCTCACCTGAGGGTCATTCGTTTGTCTATATATGTCTTGTCTTTGTACCAGTTGACTGCTGGTTATTATTTCCTTCATTTGGAACTATGTCACGGGTATTTGGTTTGCGCACTTTCTGTTAAACCATCCTTTTTCCCGGAGACTTGGCGTGATCGCTTCCTTTTTAGTTGCTCACCCTGCCCGTCACACTAGCTGTTATAGATGAGTTTTCTGACTGATTTTGAATGATGGTAATGACTGACAGGTACGTAAGTGTAACGAGAAATCATTCCATAGTTTAGGACGAGCAACACTAAGAGCCCTATCACCTAGAGTATGCATTTTTGCAGATGGAACTGCTAGAAAATGTGAGTTAGAGGAGCGTAAAGTGCGTGTCGGAATATAATTCTCCAAGAGGCTAGCCAGGTATGAGGGGTCAAGGCCATGACGAGATGTAAAAACAAATACCAGTATTTTATACTGGATTCGCAACTGTACAGGCAGCCAGTGAACACTGGGGTAATGTGTTCCCTAGATCTTTTATGGGTCAATACCCTGGCTACAGCGTTTTGGACATACTGCAGCCTGTTTAACAGCCGATTGGGGAGACCATGTAATACTGCATTACAGTAATCAATACGAGATGTTACAAATGCGTGTATAATGGTCTCAGCAGCAGAAAGGAAAGATACGGGCGGATTCTTGAGATGCTCTTGAGGTGGTAGAAGGCAGATTTACAAATATTTTAAATATGAGGCTCAAATGACAGTGTTGTGTCAAAAGTAACACCCAAGTTGTGGACCTGATTCGAGGAAGAGACAACAAAGCCCAGTATAGAGAAGGGGATGTTACTGAGCTTCCTGATAGTCGCAGGTGAGGAAATCAGCATGGCTTCTGATTTTGTGCTGTTTAAGCTTAGGAAGTTATCACTCATCCAGGCCTGAACATCAGTTAGACATTCAAGCAGTGTAGTTAAGAGTATGAGATGGTTTGGTGTAGATATAGATTTGTACATCATCTGCATAACAGTAAAACTGGAGCCCATGCCTTCTAATTATATTGCCAAGAGGGAGTATGTATAGTATAAAGAGCAATGGGCCAAGCACTGAACCCTGAGGGACACCATGGGACAGCACACACAGATCCGACTGATATCTCCCAACCGAAACAAACTGCTGCCTATCAGCAAGGTAAGATTGGAACCAATTGAGTTCCAGTATGCAGTATCCATTATGCAGTAGGCTATTTCAAACATAGCTAGAGGCTCTTACTCTGTTCCAGTCTGAGTTTGTAGCCACGGGGTCTTCGGCAGCCAGTGCAACGCTGCTGGCAACAATCACCAACAGGATGCACATCTCAAAGTAGCGGAGATTGACAACATAGTGACAGGCCCTGCGGATGCTTTAAGAGGGACAAATCGGAAAAGAAAGAGAGAATGAGGCAGTGAAAGTAAGAACTGGAGAGCTGTGACTAAGGAAGAGTGTGTTAAAGGACTTACGGGTTGCTGGGTGTGAAGATGAACATGCTGTTTGCTGGTGCTGCTCTCCACGGGTTCACCACTTCCTGATCATCTCTACCAAACCTGGAGGGCCTCACATCTCGGCTGTTAGCTGCAGCAAACACAAGCTTATCATCAGGCTTTATGGTTAGGTTAGAGGTTAGATTTAGGGTTAGCTTAGGTTAGGGTTTAAGATTAGGCTTAGGGTTAGGGCTTAAGTTAGGTTTAGGGTTAGCTCAGGTTAAGGTTTAAGATTAGATTCAGGGTTAGGGTCAGGATTAGGGTTAGCTAGCGACTAGAACATGCAGTTATCCTCTACTCAATTTTAAGACCTTTTGCACAATGCATGACATAGACCTTGAATAGACCTTTTTTAATTTAAATGACTGATATGGAGTATGTAGAGAATGAAGAGGGTGTTACATCTCAGCCAGTACCAGCACAGTCATTCAAGAGAGAAAGATGTTTTTCACATGCAGTTGCTGCTGTCTGTCTCCAAGATCTCCAACCTGTGATGGAGGAGAGTTCCAGGGCGGGCTGAAGACCCATCTGCTTCATCACCATGCTACTGACGGACGATGCGTTGTCATGCCGCAGGAAGGCGGGGTTGTTGTTGTTGCCCTCGCTGGTGCCCATAGTGTCTCGTGGAGGCTCCAGCACTGGGCTGTCAGCAACGTGCAGTATGGCTGGCTCTGACTCCCCAGACGGGTCTCTACGGAGCGAGCTACGGATGCTGCACATGGCTGGCTTCTTCTGTCTGTGGAGGGCAAAGGGCAAAAGGCACCACTTCACTTCTCTTCTGCACTATATATCATTATAGCAGGTCACTGGGAACCAACACTGATTGTGAACTAGTTCAATCAGATTTATTTCCACTAAAGCTGGAGTTATCTGTAAAATCTGACTCTTCATAGCAATTAATTTGACTCCACCAGTCAACCTCCACCTCAGCCCTGAACTTCCACCTATGTCATGGAGGTGTTAGCTTGCACTAACAGGGCCCAAAACAGCCCAATCCTTTTGGTTTGACTTCACACACATCACAAGTGGTTACTATGGTAACAGGGGGCTACCACAGTAACAGGTGACAAACACAATAACAGGTGGCTACCATGGAAACAACTGGCTACCATGGTAACAAATGGCAACCACCAGGGTTGCCAACTCTCACGCATTGAGCGTGAGACACACGCATTTGACCGTTTTCACACGCTCTCACACCACACTTCTGATATCTCATGCCAAAAAAAAAAATCTAGTTTATTTACCTCTGATCCACATCTATGATTCAATCAGTTACTAGTTCGCTCTGGCGCAAACCACCGGCGATCGATAGATCGCGATATAACACTTAATTTGTGTCCATTTTACGTTCAGAACCCCCCACCCCCTGTCGACAATTTACATTCACCACCACCGGCAACAATTTACACTTGCCACCTCCTCCTGGTTCAAATCTCACTCCAAGCGATCTTCAAAAGTTGGCAACCCTGTACCATGGTAACAGTGTGTGCAGTGATTCATCACGCAGAGAAATGACCAGTATGTCTAACAGCATGGTGCATGGGTCTGAGTGAGAGAGACGAGGACAAAAGCAGTACAGCCCTGTGTAGCGAGAGAGCATTAGGCTAACCCAAACACTGATAAAGAAAGATACAAACAGAGCAGTACAGCCCTGTGTAGCGCAAGAGCGTTAGGCTAACCCCAACACTGATGAGGAAAAATACAAACAGAGCTATACAGCCCTGTGTAGCGTGACAGCATTAGGCTAACCCCAACACTGATGAGGAAAGATACAAACAGAGCAGTACAGCCCTGTGTAGCATGAGAGCGTTAGGCTAACCCCAACACTGATGAACAAAGATACAAACAAAGCAGTACAGCCCTGTGTAGCGCAAGAACGTTAGGCTAACCCAGCGTTTCTCAAAGTGTGGGGCTATTGCAGGTGGGGCGCAAGCAATTGGAAGAAATTAACCTTTCTAAAGCCTGTGACCTAGGGTTGCCACCTAGGTCTGACAAAAAACAAGGACACTGTCATACTGAGCGAGTGTAATCTGTTGACGGGGGGGGGGGGGGGTGTCGAACGTAAGTTGTTGAGCGTGGGGGAGGGGGGGCGAACGTAAGTTGTTGAGCGCGGGGTGGCGAACGTAAACGTAACATAAAACGTTACCGGAGGAGTTTAAAATGGACACAGCGAGAAAAAAAACCAGATTTAAAGTGTGCAGAAACAGTCTGAATCGTGGTTTGAACTAACCTAGTTTTTTTGCCGGGGCCGAATATTAAAAAGACGAAAAACCGGGACAAACCGGGACAGCCTGGGAAAACCGGGACAGGCACGTGAAAACCGGGACAGGTGGCAACACTACTGTGACCATAGCACGTGAAGCTTGGTTTATACTTTCGTGAGTGACCGTAGTGCGTGACTCCGCCCACCTCGGGCGACCCTGCGCGAATGGTGTAGGCGTTTCTACTTTCGCGAGCATCACTGCAGTGTTCTCCGAAACGATAGGTGGCGATAGGTGGCAGTGGAGAATAAAAAACCCCTGCAAAACCGGTGAAAGAACATTTTTACCTGACGCTACACCAGGCAAATATCTGTCTGACTGAACAACTCTCTTGTATTACGTTAACAAATACGAGCTTCTTATAATTCCAGGACGAAACATGAGAGAACAAGAAGACGTTAAGATTTGGCATTTTGAAAATAAACAACCATTAAATAATGTGATTAAAAGCAAATTATTTTGAATCAATTCGAGTATATGTATAAATATTTAACTTATTTAAGTTTAACGTGCTCGGAAATATTGAACTGGACCTTGGAAGTGACGTACAAGTGTTTTAATTCCACCTTGTAAAGGTGTATGAACCCTGCAAACATGACTTTGTTCATTGCGCTGAGGCACGGCGCGTGCGAAGTTACAAAATTCGAGAGGTGCACGACCTCACGAATCGACAGCACGCGAGGCCCTCACGCACAGGCGGAGCCACAGCGATTACGTAATTTTCGCCGCGCGGACCCTCGCGCCGCGTCAAGTATAAACCAGGCTTAAACCAGGCTTAAGCCTGTCGTTTTAATGCCTGTTCAGTTTTCATAAGCCCCGGATGTTTAAAACGTTTGCCCCCCGTCAACAAATCACGTTCGCCACCCCCCATCTACAAATTACGTTCGCCACAACCCCCCCCCGGTCAACAAATTACATTCGCCATCCGTTCGTGGGGCGTGGAATTTCACCTTCTTCTGAGGTGGGGAATGATAGAAAAAGTTTGAGAACCACTGGGCTAACCCCAACACTGATGAGGAAAGATACAAACAGAGCAGTACAGCCCTGTGTAGCGCGAGAGCGTTAAGCTAACCCGAACACTGATGAGGAATGAAACAAACAGCAGGATCTCACACGCAGGTCCAGATAAAAGACAAGAGATACAACATATAAACGTAATATACTAAAATACTAAAATACTACAACAAATACTATGTTTGGAGCTACACCTAACAATAACGCTGCTCACCACAAGAGCAGAGGTTCTGTACTTTCTCCTGATTAGTTTGCACCTGCAATCTATGCAATGTTAGTATTTTTGACACATACTGCTATCATTCATTTTTATCATATACTGAAGTTTAGGAAACGGTGTAGTTGTTTTTTCATTAAAAAACTGGAACTGGAATAATGAAGGAAATATGAAGGGGTTTAATTTTCACCTTCTGCTATTGACAGAAACTACTGAGAACACAATCTGGCATCGGGTCAGTGATGTAATCACCTCACCTCTGCTGGAGAGGCCTGCCATCTGCACACATCTGTCCATCGTTTCTGATCTGTGCATCTTCAGTGCTTAGTTTCTTCCCCTCTTCCTCTCCCTCTTCCTCTCCCTCGTTCATGACCCTCTGTGTCTGGCTGGCCGAAGCACAGGCTTCACTCCGCACAGCCCCTGTGTTACTGCTGTGGGCATCATAGTGTCGTGGTTTCTGTTTCCAAGACGCCATTTCTGGCAGCCTGGATTTACGGGCCGCATGCTGCCCTGCCTGCCCGTTCTCTCTCCGCCATGCGCATTGGCGGCCACAGACACCTGAAGAGTCGTCAGTGGAGTTTCCAGATTCTAGCGTTTCTGCCAGAGGCAGGTGCAGTGCTACAAGCGGCTCTGGAAGTGGGATGGAGAGAGCCTCATTGGAAAGGTTGGAGGGCCCACACGGTTCCAGAGGTGCGGTGGTCTCAGTGGATCGTTTGATGCTCCGTGATGGGGAGAGGGCGGATCTACGGTGATGTGGGCAGCCAGGTGCGCCTTCACGCTCCTCACTCGGGCTGCTATACAAAATCTCACGGCTGGACATCTGTCTGTGACGGCGCAGCTGACTGGTCCGCTGCTCCCAAACAGACATGGTCATACGGCGCCTTCTCTCCCTCCTGGACATGAAAGAGTTAGAAGGGTTGAGAGGAGGCAGGTCTGAGAAGCTCTCTGACCCCTCCAGAGAGTAGGTGGCACGACTGCGGTGAATGGCACGCTTCCTGTACAGGTAGGGTCGCCTCCTTCTCCTGAGAGAGAGAGAGAGAGAGAGAAAGAGAGAGAGAGGGGGGGGGGATCAGTCACAATCAGCATAGAGTATAGATACAGCACGCCTGCAGGTAAGACCTGTCCATTACTAATGGCATACAGTATATTTCAATAAGCAGAATGACTACATAGTTCTATTTTCACTTCTGTCTAACAGTATGTAAAAAATGACAGGGTGGTCGTCATTGTGTGAACTCATTTAAATAACTGAAAACATACAAAACCCTTTCTAAAAGTGACTTGAGTTGTATTTTGTATCCTATAAACATTTGTACAAAAGCAGAATTTCAACCCAATTTCACACTGTGGCACATTGTAGAAAGGGTTCTCTGTTCTGGAGAGTAGTTTGGGATGTGCGTCCCAGCTGTGCTTTCTAAGACAGCTGGAATGAAAATGAACTGTTTTGAGGTGTGAATGTGAGATGATAGATAGATAGATAGATAGATAGATAGATAGATAGATAGATAGATAGATAGATAGATAGATAGATAGATAGATAGATAGATAGATAGATAGATAGATAGATAGATAGATAGATAGATAGATAGATAGATAGATAGATAGATAGATAGATAGATAGATAGATAGATAATTTAAGGTCTATCTATCTATGAGCTGAAAGTACCACAAAAAATAGAAACTAAGATTGAATGGTCAGGCTTGACAGTGGGGTGAAAAATTTGATAAAAATGGCCAAACATAAAGCTGACAGGAAACCAGGCAGGAACTGGAATGAACAGGCTGTGTTACTTACTGGCACTGGAACTCTTGTGTGGTCCGTGTAATCAATGAGCGATCGGTTGAAAACAAGACATTAGTGTTTTCATGAAGAAACACAACACAAGCCCAGTGACCCTGTCCAAACTGTCCAAACCAAATCCTGAATACAAAATCCATAACTGTATTTATCCAAGTCACTTCCAGTCCAATAAAAAAGTATTACAGTTTTTCTCAGTCGATTTAGTTCATTTCTCAGATCTTCTTCTTCTTCTTCTTTCGCCTATTCCCGTTTAGGGTTCGCCACAGCGGATCAAACTCCTCCATCTGGCCCTGTCCTGAGTGTCCTCCACTGACACACCAGCCACTCTCATATCTTCTACCACTGCATCCATAAACCTCCTCTTAGGTCTACCTCTCCTCCTCTTGCCTGGAAGTTCCATCCTCAAGACCCTCCTACCAATATACCTCTCCTCCCTCCTCTGTACATGTCCAAACCATCTCAATCTCGCTTCTCTAACTTTATCTCCAAAACATACTACATGTGCTGATCCTCTAATAAACTCATTTCTGATCCGATCCTTCCTCATCACTCCAAATGAGAATCTCAACATCTTCATCTCAGACACCTCCATCTCCCTCACCTGTCTCTTTGTCAGTGCCACTGTCTCCAGTCCATACAACATAGCAGGTCTCACTACTGTCCTATAGATCTTTCCTTTCATTCTAGCCGACACCCTTCTATCACAGATCACCCCAACACTTTATGCCATCCACACCACCCTGCCTGCACTCTCTTCTTTACCTCTCTTTCACTTCCTCCATTACTCTATATCAGGAGTGGCCAACCTGCGGCTTGCGAGCCGCATGTGGCTCTTTGCCTGGTTTCATGCGGCTCCCCAGCCGGTCTGCGCTCTCACCTGCACTAACGGTCTGTGCCGTGGCCCAGTTACCTCATCAGCTCTGAGGGAGACACACTGCTACATCTTGGTGCTGCGCGGTTTGTTTACAAGCCTATCGAGCCGCTAATACTTTTAAAACCGGCATAGTGGAAAACACGCATATGACTGTCTTCACACGCTCACACGAGTTACTAATTCGCCAACTACTGCCGATCGATCACGATATAATACTCATTTTTTGTCCATTACGACCCCGTCAACAATCTACACTCGACACCCCATCCCCCCCCCCCGGCAATAATTTATACTCGCCTCTTCCGGTCAACAATCTACACTCGCCACCCCCCACCTCAACAATTTACATGTCCCTGTATGATGTGGCTCTTTGCCGTAAAAAAAAAAAAAAAAAAAAAAAAGTGGCTCTTGGTCTCTGACGGGTTGGCCACCCCTGATCTATATCCTCGACCCTAAGTAGGTAAACTCGTCAACCTTAACCAAATCAACTCCTTGTAACTGGACCTGTCCACCATCTGCCCTGTCATTCACACACATGTACTGTACTCTGTTTTACTCCTGCACACTTTCATTCCCCTGCTCTTCAAAGCATATCTACATCTTTCCAAGCTCACCTCCACCTACTCCCTACTCTCACTAGTTCAACTAGTTCAATTCTCAAAATTGTTCAGTCAATCTGTGTAGTGTAGAGGGGTAAGGCTGAGGGGACAAAAACAGTGAAATAAGGGCAAGAATTGTGGACCATGTGTTACATGTAAGTCATGGTCTTACAATGGTTGAAGCTGGTCGTTGGGTGCAGCCGAATATTGGAAGAACAACTGTGTCTTCAATCATCAAACATTTCATAGAGAAAACATGTATGTAATTCAGAAATATGCTCTCTGCTGTAATGCTGCACACTGACATAAATTCTAACATGTTATTAATTTTTTTTGCATTTTTGCATTCTTATACCATATAGGATATCAAGACTAGCTCATAGGGGTAGCAGAGGTTCCATTTTCATACAGCAAGAGGAGGTTGTATGTGCTCAGGTTGTTTTGAATGTGTAGAATAAGTTTAGAATTTTGCAGTTTTTCCAGTCAGTTGTCTGGCTTTTCTGAATTTCAATCAGATTTGTTTTTGTCAACAAATTGCAGTGTGAACAATACAATCAAACAATATTGCTGTACAAATTTGATTCCAGTCCAATTTCTTGCTATCAGTCGCCCACATACAGTCATGTGTAACTTTGTGTTCCATGTAAGTTTGTATGTGTGTAACATGTATTTGATATACCACAGAATGTGCAGTGTTCTTGAAATCAAAAGCTTAGCTAGTTTCCATCAGATTATTAGCCTACAGTCTACACTGACTGTGACTTACAGTTGCACTGACAACATGACTAATTATTTTGACTGCCTTGTTCATAGGCAATGGCACACAGACTAGATACTCTGATTGCACTGGCAAATTGACTGACCTAAATATTTGCTTTTGGGACAAAAACAAAGAATTATGAATTTAAATCATGATGTGAGAAACGAACCAAATCGACTGAGAAAAACTGTAAGACTTATACTAAATATTTAATTCCTTCCATTTCCACATCTTATTACATCACTTCCCAGTTTGAAGGATTCATATCTGAAGGAGTTTTGGCCTGGGTGACTGGGCAGTAAAGCTTCACACGCTCACATGGCAACAGGATGGGGCACCAGATCAGGGAGACACACAGTTCTGGACATCTGTGGGACATTAAGACAGGAAGAAACATGGAACATCCAGAAGACATTTATAAACGTGTGTATATATATACTGTATGCAGAAGCATTAAAGCATCAAGACATAACACAAACACAATTTAATGAAAAAAAAGAGTCTTCCAAGTCAAAAAAGAGGAGTTTTATACTGTATAAGTCATGCTAATGTCCATAAGTCATGCTATTTAGAAACATGCGCTGGGCTCCAACAGTCTCAGCCATGCTGCAGTGGTTGCTCCTGTTCCTTCTACATGCAGGATCCAAACACCACTCGTGCAGTCAAGTTTGATCTTCCAGGCTACTGTTGATAATCTCAGCTCAGAGACAAGGCAGGTCGAAGTTACCCCTCCAACCCAACAACCTCCATCACCTATCCTAGTTCAGACCGAAGCAGACCACACTGAGACATGCCAAACCTTAGAGAGTGAATGAAAGTGTTGTTTACTAGTGATGTGCGGGTTGACTCACACTGCAGTCAGGTCTACCTGTAAGTTAGACAGGTTCAGGTTGACACTGTAACCAATTTTTAGTTACTGTAACCAACCTCTAATTATCAAAGTGATTATAGAGTTTAAAGTTGATGCATTTGAACATTATGAGTAAGTCCCAGTTGTTGTTTTTTACAATGCAAAGAAGCAGGAAGCACTAAACTGTAAAGTCATTGTAGGCCAGCAGGACACCGCTTTTTTAGGGTTAAATAAGCACACGGTGAGTGAGAGCCTGTTCTCTATCTTTATGTATCATGAAGAGGAGGACTTGCAGTTTAGCTGGATGTGCATTCCCAGTACATGGTAATCATGGGAATGATGAAATGTTCAATAGTTACAGCCTGGTTTATCACTGTTTAAATTAGATGAGGAGGGTCTTAGTACTGCTTAAACTAGGTGAGGAAGGTTTATCACTGTTTAAATTAGATGAGGAGGGGCTTAGTACTGCTTAAACTAGGTGAGGAATGTTTAGCACTGTTTAAACTAGGTGTAGGGCCAAGTACTACATATGATCAAAGCTGTATGTTTATTTACCAGTAATTAGCTTTATGTGGTTATTGGTTTAAGATGTTCTTATTGAACAAGACACTTTTCAGTTTGTGTATTATTAGGTTTAAACTAGTTAATTTAGTTTCCGTATATGTTGGTTTATTGTGTGGTACTGCAGTCTCAATACAAATGGGTACTGTCTCTTTATGATAAATGTTATTTTGGGTGGAAAGCGGAGGATTAGTGGGGCTGGGAGGAGTTAGTGTGGAGCTGTCAATTGTGGAAGCACACGGTTTTCTTACCATGGCCTGCATTTTATTTGATAATTGTACTTGTGGAAATGTAAAAATAAAGTTTGTTTTATGTTTTAAAATGTCCAGTGGAGTGAAAAGTGGATAATTATCGGACTAAACATTGTGCACAACTAATCACAATTGCTTCACGTGAGCTAAAGGGTTTGCCTTTACACTAGTACTGTTTTAACAGGGCAAGGGGGATTAAGAACTGTTTAAACGGGGTAAGGAGGGTTTCAAATTCAGTCTTCACAACAGCAGGAGGGTGCAGGTCAACCAGCTCATCACTATGAATTACCTGTACTCATGCGGTAGAATATTAAAAATCAAGGTTTTGTTACTCAGAGAAATAATATTACACTGAAGTTACCAATTATTACATGCTCAGTGTCATACGTGTGTCATTACAGCCATGCAGTGGTTAATTTCCTGCAGACATGCATGTGTGTAGTCTCGTCTCAGGGCTGTTAAGATGCACTAAATCCTCAATCTTCAGGCTCAGATCAATATCACCCAGAGCTTCTCTACCACTGACAGAAGTGTTTGTGGAGTTCTGATGCCAACACCAATCCAAGCCTCTCATGGTTCTAGTGCCCCCAGAATCATTTAGGGCCGATGTGGAGATATTTGAAGGCTCAATAAGGCTCAATAATCCGTACTGTCATACCAGCGATGCCAGATCTATGATAACAAATTCATCTTTGCTGGGAAGTCTTTAAATTTACAGTTAATTTGTGAGCAATGGGCTGAATAAGGTGATCAAATGTAATCTATCGTTAGGGTGAGGTTAACCCTAACCCTTACTCCCTGACCCTTACACCCTGACCCTAACCCAAACCTAACCCTAACGCCTAACCCCTTACGTAACCTAAGCCCTAACCCTAGATGTGATCTATCGATAGGGACACATTGTTCAAAATGTCCCTGACTAGTTAGATTTCACTTCAAGGTTGAGTTACAAACAGAACTTGGCAATATATTTTATGCCAGATACAAATGATGATTTACACTAATCCACATAGTCCAGATACATGTGATGATTTATACTAATCCACAGCCTGATCACAGCCTCAACCTCACTCTAGAATCTAAAAGAAATAATCCAACAAGAAATTATAAGGCAAATTTTAACCAGTCACTTTTTAACAATGGGAAATTACAATAACAACTTAAAAAAAGAAACTTAAAAATGAATTTGTTAATTCTAACATGTTCTTCAGAACATTTCCTCACTCTAAATTACAGGTAAGTGCTTTTTGAACAGCAGAGTCATTTAAGAGAAACGCAGACATTTCTGGTGTTAGCACAGTAAACATTATGTTCTATGTGAAGAACACGGCAGAGATGCACTGCAGACACTTACTCTGAAGACATGAAGGATGACATGGGTCCGACCTCTTTTGCCTTCTGAAGAGCCTGTTTTTGGTTGAATGCTTCTTCTGCCTCCTCTTCATCCTTGACAATGATCAGATACAAGACTGTGTAATGAACAGGGGTTCCACCCAGACTACATGAAATGGAGGTTTGTATTAAAACGAACCAAACCTTTGTGAGCTCTTGGGCATTAGCTAAATTGTCAACTGCAATGGCCAAGAACACATTAAGAAGAGTGTCTAGTGGTTCTGTTAAAGGTTGAGAAACGATTTCTAATTTGAATGAACATAGAAATGATCTGAATGGTATACAAATTTTCTATTTCTAGGGTTAACTCTGGGACTGACCCTTTACTGTGTGGACAGCCCCTCACAGCTTCAGAGTAGCTGTTATACTGATATAATTTATAGGGACTTGGATATTTCCGCATGATAATGATTGAGCAGCGGCCATTTTTCTCCGGTCGCGCTGTCTAAGCGAAATCAGTCATCGCAAGCGCGCGGTAAAAACAATCGCTGTTTTCATCGGTTTGTAGGAGGTTTCTTCCCAGAGGTTTGGTAATATGACATAATTGAATATCCACTTTCTCTCATCCCGTTAGAAGAATTCCCATTTCGCACTTCTGTTTCTTTTTGAGCCTGGTTGAATTTTAACTTCACGTTTGGACCGTTCAAAAACATTGTGGGACTGTTCAAAAGATATTAATAGATACGTGGACCGTTACATTATATTCTTTTTTATTGTTTCCTGAAGTTTTATCCCAGTCTGTACAGTTTAAGGTAGATTTTAAGGCTCCCAAGACAACGTGTTGGTCCGATGAACCATGATAACGGCGGGCCAACTAGCCACATGCTAAAACTAGCCAGGGTTGCCAAGTCCTGTAAAAATATCCCGCACAAAGTCAGTGTAAAACCTGCCCTTCAGCAGCCTAAACTAGCCCAAAGTTGATGAGGGGGGGGGGGGGGTGGCGAGTGTGTAGAATGGAGACAAATTAAGTATTATATCGTGATCGATTCTTAGTGTTGACTTGTAACTCCCGCGGTAGCCCAACTCAAAAGTAGCCCAAACCGCACCCCACGACCCCAGAATTTTTACCCACGGCTGGATTTTCAACCGCGAAAACCGCGAACCTGGCAACTATGGCCACATGCTAAAACTAGCGCACATTTCTTGATCACAAGATTTAGGTTAATTGCATAAAAAATAGGGCCGATTTAAATGTAAATATCTTTGGACTGGCTTGATCAAATTTGACAATTTAGGCATCTTTTTTTTAGTTATATTGTGCTGCATCTAATAAAACTATTTTAAATGTGATGTCCAAGATGTCCAAGTCCCTATAATTTACTGGTTTTCTATGCAGTCATATTAGAATCTACACAATTAATTAGAGCAGCCCATATAATAAAAGATACAGTTTCCAAACAATGTGAGGATGATGAAGTATATTGACGACCACATTCCTGTTCTCACACCACCCTGAGAGCGAATCCCGTTGTACATCACCTCATTCCAGTCCTCACCAGTAAGGATCTACAGACACAGACAGCAGTGTTAATTTTGGATCTTCATATGTTGTTTTATTGTACATTTTGACTTTAGATTAGGGTGACCAAACGTCCGTATTTCCCGGGACATGTCCGTATTTCACGTCCTGTCCCGGGCGTCCCGGGATATTTTTTAAAACTGTGGAAATGTCCTGGTTTTTAAATTACGTTAATCGGGCCATTAATTCTACAGGCACTAGGACCCTGAGCACGGCGCTGTATGACACGGAATCCCTGAGCCTCATCAGTTGAGCCTCATACGTTCGCAACCCCCCCCCCCCCCCCCCCCCCCCCCCCCCCCCCACTCGACAACTTACGTTCGCAAACACCCCCCCCCCCCCCCCCCCCCCCGGTGGGTCACCCTACTTTAGATATGACTAAAATGCAGCATGAGTTCATGTGTTTTACTAATTCTACAATTAATTTGCAAAGTACTTGTGATTTGCAAGTCATCTGGACAAAAGCAGTCCATAAATTAACATGAACACTTTTTAAAATTGCTAGCATAATTAGTCTAATAGCCACTGAAGCAAACAGAAGCAGGCAGGATGATTTTATGGTTTAACCTGCCTCATATTCTTCAGTGTGTGTTGCTGTACTGATTTGGGGCCGTACCTGAAACACTGTCATTATGGCAGCTGGAAATGTGTCGAAGTTGGTGGGAGTGTAGTCTTCAAAAGTGAACCTGCAGAGTGAAAACACATCACCAGCGTCTGCATTTCATTTTATTCAAGACACCTGCCAAACCGTCTAATGGCCTGAAAACACATTATTTGTTTTTCTCTGACTCTGCTATAATCTATCCAAATACAACCACTGTCTTTTCTTTAACTTCCAAACACAACCTCTATTAACCTCTAACCCTAAGCTGTATTATGGAGAGGAAACAGTGCCAAATTGAAATGTAATCCCTACTAGGCAAAAATGGAAATGCAATCCACAAAATGCATTGCTTTTCCATACAAACATGCAGAATACGTGCCAAAATGAAATGCAAAAGAACTATTACGTTACATTTCAATGCACTTTATCTCTTTATTGAAAAACAATACACAAGAATTTGCATTCAAAACCAAAACGCTGAATTTGTGCCAGAATTGAATATAATACAGCTCGAAATGTAATCACGGCACAGAGGTATTGCTTTTCACCGTACGGTATTTCAGACATAAATGTCTCCTTTAAATGTAATGATCACGAGATTGATTTAAACACTGATGTGATGAAAACATGCCACAATGAAAAGTAAAAGCTCCAGTGTGTGTGGATTTGCATTTAAAGAAAGAAACGCTGAATTCGTGCCAGAAGCCACCTTGAAATGCAATCGACTGAACATCATTGTATTCCACTGTGTGTCTCTATCTGCGAAGCTGTATTCGTGCCAGAATGAAATCGAATCACTGTCCAATAGGAACGCTCGTCTGAATTTGGGGCGGGGCTTAGACTCCAGTCAGAAGCAATCGCTCGTAGTTGGACTTGAAAGCAGCAGAAATGTCTTTTCACGACAGAATAAAAGAGGAAATAGTCTACAGTCTAATTGGACAAATTGAGGCTGGTGCAGTTACCGACGACTACGTGCTTAACTTGATTAAGCTGAAGGTGCTGGACAATATTAAAAATGGACCTTGAAAGTGCCATACATGTGCTTGAATTCCACCTTGTAAAGGTGGATGAACCCTGCAAACAGCGCTGAAGAGCGGAACGCGACCTCGACACGCCACAGCGGAGCCCCGCGATTGCTACCCGTATTTTCCAGATTATAAACCGCTACTTATTCCCTCACGCTTTGAACCATGCAACTTATAATGAGGTGTGGCTTTTCTGTAGATGTTTCTTCACCCATCAGTGGTGGAACAGAAAGTCAATCAGGTGGTAGGACAAAGTTGTAAATCAAATAAGAAAGTGCTCATTTTCATTTAACTTATGCAAGCAGCAGGCACGACGGAGAATTTTTTTCAAACGAACGTGTTGTGCAAAATTCCGACTCCCCTCGTTTGCACACGCATAAAAACGCTACAGATATTCGGGAGTTGCAGTGATTTTAACTTAGTTCATTGAGCACTCTAGTTTTGTCCTAACTAGATATTTAGACATAATGGTCAGAGGTGAACTTCGTATAGCCAGTGTATATTTTATTTAAAATAATTAACATCCTTGAGCCAGTGTGGCTTTGGACATAGATAATTCCGTGCCATTTGGTGTGATGGATAATTAAAGTCTAGCTCTTATTTATGCATAGAAACATAAATCGACAATATAATCTGTAGCGTCTTTATGCGCGGATAAGCGAGTGGAGTCTGTCAGGCATCGTTCAGAAACTGATCAGTTCAGTTAAACGTACAATGAGTCCCCGCTTAACGATGGGTTTAGAGACTGAAATGTCCTTTGTAAAGCAGCTTTCGTCGTTAAGCGTGACCCTAGATTTAGATACGCTTTGATCATAAATACAGTATAGAAAAAACTAACAATGTTCTCGTGCGTACAGCGTGAGAAAGAGTGATCGCGTTGTCGAGATGGGCTTATCGTACACTACAGTCCACTACACTCCACTACACTCCACAATCTTCGCAGTTTGAGATTCGTTTGGTTACTTATTCGCAGCTCCTTATTCAGCAGCTGAAGTTGGTTCCTTATTCAAAAAAGTTGTGTTAACGATGCGTGTTTGCTGCGCACTTTGTTTAAAAGAGATAGATTAAACAAACGAGCATAGGAGCATACATTTAAGAGGTTATTGTTTCCCATACTGATTTTGTGAATGTAGAAAAAAGAAAATAAAAATTTAATGAAAGCATTCCTTTTTAAAATGGTTTCTAATTCAAGTCGTTCCAACTGTACGTGATTTGTACATGATGATTGAATTCGTCAGCATTTCTAAAGTAAGGAAAAATAATCTTAGATTTGAAAACTAAAAACACAGAAATGCTGTTCTACAACACAAATTAATTGGAAGAAGAAATACCCGCACACAACATGGCATATTGAGCAGTGGGCATATAGGTGAACGGATTTAAAGGGGCAGGTTCAGAGGCTTATTGATGGTGGGCCAGAGTAATAACAAATGCATCATGAAGAACAGGTCACTCCCTAAGAGAGGAACCTGATTTTAGCCTGATCTATCATCATTTTATACCTCAAATCTAACTGGAAACACAGCATATTGAGTAAAGCGCACTGAAATGATTCAGATGGGCAAGTTCAGAGGTCTGCTGTATGCCTATAAGGCGTCGGGCCAGACAAATAACACATGCATCATACATAAAAGGTTGCTCTCTGTAAGAGAAACCTGATTTTGGCCTGGCCCAGCATCATTTTATGCCTCAAATCTAACAGGAAACATGGCATATTGAGTAAAGCGCACAGGGGAAATGGTTCAGAGTGGCAAGTTCAGAGGCCTGCTGTATGCCTTTCGTATGATGCATGTGTTGCATGTAATTTGTTACTGTACTTAAGTAACATTTCCATGTATCTGTACTTTACTCAAGTAATTTTATTTGGTAAGACTTTATACTTTTACTTCACTACATTTTAATGCAAAATTTTTTAGTTTTCACTTCGCTACATTTACAGAAACATATCGTTCCTTTTTTATTTTTAAATCAACGCTTAATAAAATACCGACAGGTCAAAGTGTGCCGTGTCACAGACTATAACCAATCAGCGCTCAGTAAGAGATTAAGATTTGTACGCTAAATGGCTGAGGATCTGACATGGCTGCAACAGATGGCTTCCCCCAACACTCCTGGCCTTATTTAGCCCAAATGTTTGAATTCCTCGAAAAGAAAAATGATTCGTATTCCTTCAAGTGTCTCCTCTGCATTCTGAAGAACACATCGCTGTCATCATTTATGAACTCGCCGTCAAACTTGAAAATACACATCGAGGTAAGTTCGCCATTAGATGAGTACTACCAACAGGGTGGTTCAAATACCTTGGTTAATTATATCACATCGAAATACACTACATTTAACAGATGCTTTTATCCAAAGCAGTGTGCTAGTACCCAAATTGCAATCTGTGGAGATGCTAAGCGCTAGTTTAACACAGGAGACTCCCACATCAAACGTTAAAGCCGGAGACACATACACGTGAATTTGGCCAAGCGAAGCGAACTTCGCAATTCTCCAGTAGCGGTATTAACCAGAGACCGTATATATAAGTGGACTGGACGACACGAGTGAAAAGTGAAGCCTCCGTGTGTCAGCTGCCCTCTAGTGGCTGGCTGCAGTACAACTTTTAACTCCGCCCATTCCCATGTAAGTGAACGGGCCGGACGACAAACTTTGAATTTTTATTACACGTAAAATAAGTTTTTTGAGCAATTATATTTTGTCAATGACCTTAACACGGACGAAAGTGGAGGTCATAAAGGCTCCAGAGCACTGCGCATTCTTTTTTGCAATAATTTCTATAGCTTTTAAACGGTCCTTCATAAGACCACCAAACAAGTTGTATTACATAAAGTGCATGATGTACGACAATCTCCAAATCTTAGCTGGGTATTTACACCTTGCACCTATTTGTGGTGGTCAGTTAATATCTTATTTCAATAGCTTAAACGGTCCAGCATAAGTCCACAAATAAATTGTATTATACTACATAAAGTGCATCTTAAACAACCTACAACTCTTTGGTGTGTATGTATACCTTATTTATACATTTCAGTAGCTTTGAATGTTTGTATTTTTATTGAAAATATGGTAGTGATGTTGAGCTCATCCTTATAATAAAGGGGACTACTTTGCATAGGCAAGAATGTGTGTTGGGTAATTGAATCAATGGCAATGGAAATTTTTAAACAAAAACTGCCAAACACAAATGGAGATAAAAGTTATTAATACAAATTCAAGAGGTTGTTGTTTAGAATGCACGTAATTTAATACAACTTGTTTGGTGGTCTTATGCTAGACAGTTTAAAAGCTAATGAAAAAACGCAGTGCTCTGGGGCCTTTACGATCGCCACTTTCGTCCGTGTTAAGGTTTATGCAAAGAAACAACATAAATCGCACAATATCATCTGTAGCGTCTTTAAGTGCATGCAAACGAGGGGAGTCGGACTCTGCAGAGGAGTATGAATTCGGCACAACACCGGCATCATCTAATATGGTCCTAGGGTCTTTCCCAAGAGGAAAACAATATGGCGACATACTTTCTACTGGCACCTATAAATGACTTTCAGTAGTTTTCAAATAACTTTTAAGCAGCATAAACATCTGTGTGCAAGCTAAACGTAGGCACAAAGTCAAATGACACAGGCCTAGACACATGCCAGTGTCTGAAAACAAAATGTCATTGTCATGTGTCACTGACATCTATACGTAAGATGCCGATGTCAATGGCATATGCTACTGATATCTGTACGTAAGATGCTGATGTCTATGGCATATGCCAGCGTAACTTTACGTAAGATGCCGATGCCTTTCCGTGTTAATACTGCCTCTCCAGTTCATTCCTATGAGGGAGGGGAGGCAAGCAAATATGAGCGAAGCTAAATTATTAAAATTATTTATTTATATTATATTAATTATTATGAATTATTCGGCCAAGTTTAATATTATGAGTTCAGTTGGTTGGGCTGCACACAGTTCTAGTTCCAGGGTTGCCAACTTTTCAAGATCACTTGGAGTGAGGTTTGAACCTGAAGGGTGGTGGCGAACGTAAGTTGTTGGCCTTGGGTGTAAAATGGACACAAATTAAGTGTTATATCGCGATCAATCGATCGCCAGTGGTTGGCCCCAGAGCGAACTAGTAACTCATTGAATCATAGATGTGGATCAGAGGTAAATACACTAGATTTTTTTTTCGGCATGGGAAATCGTATATGTGGCATGAGAGCGTGTGAAGACAGTCAAATGCGCCTGTCTCACTCTCAATGCGTGAGAATTGGCAACCCTGTAGTTCTAGGTGCTAAGCTTCCCTGTCCCGCCATGTGGTGGACAACGTATAACATCTTCATATACTGTATCGCCTCTTCAAAACTTAGGTAATGTTTCATCAAATGTAATGTTTATTGTGAATGATTTATCAGTTGTGTTTTTATTGATTTTTATCAGTTGTGATGGTGTTTTATTTGTTTTTTGACAACCAAAATAAATGAAAAATAAAATACTTACTTAAATATAATATAGTTTTGAGTATGTAAGGCACTGTTTCGTTGTTCACTTGTTGATCGAGTAGGCCTATGGGTTTTGATGTGACGCTAAGAAAAAAAAGTTTTTACTTTTACTTTTAATACTTAAGTATTTTTGAAGGCAGATACCTTTGTACTTTTACTCAAGTAAAAAATTGAGGTGAATACTTTTACTTGAGTAATATTCAATGCAATGTAACTGTACTTTTACTCAAGTACATAATTGCTGTACTTCGTCCACCACTGGTTTCCAGTTAGATTTGAGGTATTAAATGATGTTGGATCAGGATAAAATCAGGTTCATCTCTTAGGGAGTGACCTGTTCTTCATGATGCATTTGTTATTTCTCTGGCCCACCATCAATAAGGCCTTCAATAAGCATCTGAAACTGCCCCTTTAAATCCATTCACCTATATGCCCACTGCTCAATATGCCATGTTGTGTGCTTGTATTTCTTCTTCCGATTCATTTGTGTTCTAGAATAGCATTTCTGTGTTTTTAGTTTACAAATCTAAGAATATGTTTCCTTACGTTAGAAATGCTGACGAACTCAATCATCATGTACAAATCGCGTACAGTTGGAACGACTTGAATTAGAAACCATTTTACATAAGGAATGCTTTCATTATATATATTTTTTTCTACATTCACAAAATCAGTATGGGAAACAATAACCTCTTAAATGTATGCTCCTATGCTCGTTTGTTTAATCTATCTCTTTTAAACAAAGTGCGCAGCAAACACGCTTCGTTAACACAACCTTTTTGAATAAGGAACCAACTTCAGCCGCCGAATAAGGAGCTGCGAATAAGTAACCAAACGAATCTCAAACTGCGAAGATTGTGGAGTGTAGTGGACTGTAGTGGAGTGTTGTGTACGATAAGCCCATCTCGGCAATGCGATCACTCTTTCTCACGCTGTACGCACAAGAACGTTGTTAGTTTTTTCTATACTGTATGATCAAAGCGTATCTAAATCTAGGGTCACGCTTAACAACGAAAGCTGCTTTACGACGGACATGTCAGTCTCTAAACCCATTGTTAAGCGGGGACTCATTGTACAGTTAACTGAACTGATCAGTTTCTGAACGGTGCCTGACAGACTCCACTCGTTTATCCGCGCATAAAGACGCTACAGATTATATTGTTGATTTATGTTTCTATGCATAAATAAGAGCTAGACTTTAATTATCCATCACAGCAAACGGCACGGAATTATCTATGTCCAAAGCCACACTGGCTCAAGGGTGTTAATTATTTTAAATAAATAAAATACACACTGGCTATACGAAGTTCACCTCTGACCACGACTTTGCAGTATTACAGCAGTATTATGTCTAAATATCTAGTTAGGACAAAACTAGAGTGCTCAATGAACTAAGTTAAAATCACTGTAACTCCCGAATATCATCTGTAGCGCTTTTATGCATGTGCAAACGAGGGGAGTCGGAATTTGGCACAACACATTCGTTTGAAAAAAATTCTCCGTCGTGCCTGCTGCTTGCATGTGTTAAATGAAAATGAGCACTTTCTTATTTGATTTACAACTTTGTCCTACCACCTGATTAACTTTCTGTTCCACCCCTGACGGGTGAAGAAACATTTACAATAAAGCCACACCTCATTATAAGTCGTGGTTCAAAGCGTGAGGGAATAAGTAGCGGTTTATAATCTGGAAAATACGGGTAGCAATCGCGGGGCTCCGCTGTGGCGTGTCGAGGTCGCGTTCCGCTCTTCAGCGCTGTTTGCAGGGTTCATTCACTTTTACAAGGTGGAATTCAAGCACATGTACGGTACTTTCAAGGTCCATTTTCAATATTGTCCAGCACCTTCAGCTTAATTAAATTAAGCACGTAGTCGTCTGTAACTGCACCAGCCTCAATTTGTCCAATTAGACTGTTTATTTCCTCTTTTTTCTGTCGTGAAAAGACATTTCTGCTGCTTTCAAGTCCAACTACGAGCGATTGCTTCTGACTGGAATCTAAGCCCCGCCACAAATTCAGGCGAGCGTTCCTATTGGACAGTGATTAGATTTCATTCTGGTGAATACAGCTTCGCAGAGACACACAGTGGAATACAATGACGTTCAGTCGATTTCATTTCAAGGTGGCTTCTGGCACGAATTCAGCGTTCTTTCTTTAAATGCAAATCCACACACACTGGAGCTTTTACTTTTCATTGTGGCATGTTTTCATCACATCAGTGTTTAAATCAATCTCGTGATCATTACATTTAAAGGAGACATTTATGTCTGAAATACCGTACGGTGAAAAGCAATACCTCTGTGCCGTGATTACATTTCGAGCTGTATTATATTCAATTCTGGCACAAATTCAGCGTTTTGGTTTTGAATGCAAATTCTTGTGTATTATTTTTCAATAAAGAGATAAAGTGCATTGAAATGTAATGTAATAGTGCTTTTGCATTTCATTTTGGCACGTATTCTGCATGTTTGTATGGAAAGGCAATGCATTTTGTGGATTGCATTTCCATTTTTGCCTAGTAGGGATTACATTTCAATTTGGCACTGTTTCCTCTCCATACTCTATTAATCTCTAACCATAACCCTAATCTCTAATCCTATTAACATGATATGAAGGGCCACCTCTGCCAGTCGGCCTCGTCCACAGCAGCAGTTGTCTTGTTATTGTTGCGTTGTGTTATTCCCTCAGGTGAGTGGGGCCTATCAGCAGGCCCCCACCTGAGGGTCGTTTGTCTATATAAGGGGTTGGGCAATGAAACCGAAACAACTGTCATTTTAGTGTGGGAGGATTCATGCCCATATTGGACAAGCCTGGTGGCCAATATTCATCAAATGCACATTGCACCAGTAAGAGCAGAGTGTGAAGGTTCAGTTAGCAGGATAAGAGCACAGGTTTGCTCAAAATATTACAATGCACACAACATTATGGGTGACATACCAGAGTTCAAAAGAGGACAAATTGTTGATGCACGTCTTGCTGGCACATCTGTGACCAAGATAGCAATGTATTGTTCTCTGATGAGTCCACCTTTACTGTTTTCCCCACATCTGGGAGAGTTATGGTGTGGAAAAGAAGCGTACCACCCAGACTGTTACATGCCCAGAGTGAAGCATGGGGGTGGATCAGTGGTGGTTTGGGCTGTCATATCATGACATTCCCTTGGCCCAATACTTGTGCTAGATGGGCGTGTCACTGCCAAGAACTACCGAACCATTCTGGAGGACCATGTGCATCTAATGGTTCAACATTGCATCAGGATGACAATGCACCAATACACACAGCAAGACTGGTAAAATATTGGTTTGATGAACATGAAAGTGAAGTTGAACATCCCCCATGGCCTGCACTGTCACCAGATTTAAATATTATTGAGCCACTTTGGGGTGTTTTGGAGGAGCGAGTCATGGAAACGTTTTCCTCCACCAGCATCATGTAGTGACCTGGCCACTATCCTGCAAGAAGAATGGCTTAAAGTCCCTCTGACCACTGTGCAGGACTTGTGTATGTAATTCTCAAGATGAACTGACGCTGTACACCCTAAAAAATGCTGGGTTATTTAAACAACCCAGCTGCTACGTTAGTGAACTTGGGTCATTTTAAACAACCCTTTCCCCACGTGAAAGGGAACAGACCCCCCCCCCCCCCCCCCCCAACGCTCGACAACTTACGTTCGCCACCCCCCCGCTCGACAACTTACGTTCGCGCCCCCCTCCCCCCCCCGTCCTGGTTTTCCCAAACAAAAATATGGTCACCATACTTGATAGTAAGTCAGAATTACTGAATGTTATCTGTAATTTACTTGGAAAAGTAATACAATTAAAATTGTCTATAGATTGCTCAGGACTTTGCCATTCTACACCCAGCCTGTGCTGGGAAGCTTGCAGAGAAGTGGATGCCTGTGTGGACTAGCAGCATTAGACCTGAGAACCTAAGAACTAGTAAGTACACTTCAGCCAATTTAGCCATTCAGTTTAGACAAAAAATCAGCTCATAACTCAGTCGACTGCCCTTATAACTGCCCTATACTAAACTAAAAAAGCGGAAAAGTCACATCATGGTGAGAAACTAGACTGCTACCTCAAATTAACAGCAGTTTTAACAGTTTCTCACTTTGATGAGGTTTTTATTTTTCTGTTGAGGGTGTAACATGTCAAGCCAACTAATTGAATTAATATCAATTTGTTGTTGCAGTTGTAAACTATCAAACGCAAATGGTAATTTAAAAAGAAATGCATCACTAAAATGTGTCACATTAAAAGCTAACAGGTTTCTCTCTAGACTAAATTCTATAGTTGTTACATATGCAAACATTTGAACATGTCAGCTGATGCTCAGTGTTACAATAATCAGTTTCAAATTGAAGGACAGAAAACTTAGATTAGGACATCCCTGATCAAAATGGATTATTTCATCATGTTAGAATTAAGGTGTAAGATAATAGTACTAATTCTATGTTTCAATTTTTATGTTTACAACAAATTGGGACTAATATGGTGGAATACGTGTCCGAGGCCACAAGACCATACCCATTTGTTTTGGCTCTAGGTGTGTACCGACATACCAATGTGCAGTATTTGTATGTACAATGCAGATTTCATGTGTCTTAATTTTTGTTTTTGACTTTTATTTATAATTATTTAGATTCTTAATATTTGTTTACTCTGTTTTGCTCTCCCCTTGCTGCTGTAACTACATGGGACTAATAAAGGATTATCTTATCATAGGTGATGATCAGCGTTGTTCCCAGTGTTTTGCGGTCATCAATGGACAAGCTATGGAGCAGAGCACACTCGTGGGAGCCGTTGATGTGTGTTAAGGCATTCTTTGTATTTGATAGAAACTACCCCCGGCAGTGTTCTTCAGTGTGGGAGTTTCTGCAGACTGTCGTTTATGAGCTACCAGGTCAGGAATCTCCCTCCATAAGACTCTTGCGGGCATTTATTTTTGCCACAGATCAGTGACGGCTCCCAAAATGACGCCATGTGTGTGTTACCTGTTTTTATTTCTTTTGTCTTTTTTTATTTTTGAGAAATTAATATTTTGAATGTTTTTGAATATGTTGAATGTTTTGAATATGAATTATGTTTGCTGTTGTTGTTGTTGCTGTTGTTGTGCTTGCTGCTGTTGTTGTTGTCATTGAGAAATGTGCTTTATATAATAAATGTAATTATTATAATTATTGTTGGTGCTTAAAAGTGGTATTTTTTTAATTGTAAGAATATATAATATGTAAAGTATGTGTTAAGGTAATGTCTAAATTATACATTTAAAAGTAATCAAAATACAACCCAAACTTGCGTTCAATTAACCCAGCATTCTAGTTAAAATGACATAGCATTTAGGTTAAATGCTTGACCCAAAATGCTGGGTCAAATTAATAACCCAATGTGCTGGGTCAATTCTACCCAATGCTGTGTTTGTCCAATATTGACCCAGTGCTGAGTTGTGAAAATAACCCAATTTGGGTCAATTTCAACCCAATGTTTTTTAGAGTGTATTGGCCGCGAAAGGAGACCCTACACCAGGGGTAATCAATTAAATCTTTCCGCGGTCCATTGTTGGCAGATAGTTCAGACCTTAGGTCCGGGTCCGCGGTGGCGAACGAAAGTTGTTGAACCCCTCAAATGGGTGGTGAACGTAACACTCGTCTAAAAATAAATTCTCCGGTTTAAAATATAGTCTCCCGTTAAAATTTTTTTGCCATTTGGGTCCGTATCCAGTTAATCAGGAATGTGATTGGGTCCGGACAGGACGGCGTTCGGGTCCGGATCCGGACCGCGGTCCGCCATTTGGTGATACCTGCCCTACACCATACTAATAAATTATTGTGGTCTAAAACCAGGTGTTTCAGTTTCATTGTCCAACCCCTGTATGTCTTGTCTTTGTACCAGTTGACAGCTGGTTATTATACCCTTAATTTGGATTGTGTCACAGGTCTTTGGTTAGCGCACCTCATCAATAAATCCGACCTTTTCCCTGAGACTGGCGTGATCACTTCCTTTTTCATTTGCACTCCCTGCCTGTCACACTAATCCTAACCTGTAACCCTTTTTCAACATGTTCATTGCTGCTTTTTGTCTGCAATTGCATGCATAGAAGTTATACACTCAACCTCAGAGACTGGGTTGGCACCTTTGGAAATATCTTAATCCAGTAGTGTATACCACACGGCTCATTATATTATATATATATATATATATATATATATATATATATATATATATATATATATATATATATGTCATTATATTTGCTACCATTTGGTCACATTATTAAAACCATGGCACCAGTTGCCATAGCTGCACATATGATATTCAATTCTGTAAAGGCAGATGATACCACTGCCACTGACAGCCTGCCAAGTATTGAGTATTAACTTAAGCTTTACATTTATAAAATCATTATATTTTCTGTCACTGAGGAAATATACCAAGAGTTAGATCATTCCTCGCAGACTTTAAAGATTTTAGAAAACCTGACCCAAGCCACAAAAACTGTTGAAGTTTTTGTTAATATGCACCAAAGGTGTGGAATATCTTGTGAGGAAAATAAGTTTGAAAACCATGCGACTTTGCAAGTTCTCCCACTTAGAAATCATGAAGGGGTCTGAAATTTTCATCTTAGGTGCATGTCCACTGTGAGAGACATAATCCGGAAATCACAATGTATCATTTTTAAATAATTTATTTGTGTGATACTGCTGCAAATAAACACGGAGTTTGAGCTTGATATGCTTTTTACAGAGCCACTCCTTGGTTATCCTGGCTGTGTGCTTTGGGTCATTGTCATATTGAAAGATCCAGCTACGACCCAACTTCAATGCTCTAACTGAGGACAAACAGGTCTTTGAGGGCCAGAATTTTTGCTGATTGGCAGGTGTTCAAATACTGATTTGCAGCAGTGACACACAAATAAATTATTTTAAAAATCATATATTGTGATTTCTAGATTTATTTTTTAAGATTATGTCTCTCACAGTGGACATGCACCTAAGATAAAAAGTTCAGACCCCTCAATAATTTCTAAGTGGGAGAACATGCAAAGTCCGCAGGGTGTTCAAATACTTATGTTCCTCACTGTAGCCTTAAATTGGTGTCTAGTTCTTAGCAGCTACAAATGCACGTATTTGGCCTAGCTTTTTATTAGCACTTCTTTTGGTTAAAAAAATTTAATTTTTAAAATGATTAATTATTATTAATAATTTCTTTTTAATTATTATTTACTTTTTCCTCATTACATTTTAATTTTCCTTTTGTTGTCCTTTGTGCTCTGTATTGTTTAATTTCACCTGCTTTACTCTTTTTGTGAAGCACTTTTAGATGCTTTAAATTTTTAAAGCTATATTAGTATTGTTGTTAATAATAATAATATGTCTCACCTGCCCCCAAACAGCTGCATACCCAGCAGGGCAAAAACCACAATGAAAAGGAAAAGGAGGAAAAGTAAACTAATGATGGACTTCATGGAGTTCATCAGAGATACCACCAAGTTTCTCAAAGACGCCCAGTATCTGAAACAAACATACAGTATATCTGCAGGACATACGCAGCATATCTGCAGGACATACGCAGCATATCTGCAGGACATACACAGTATATCTACAGGACATATGCAGTATATCTACAGGACATAGCCTGTCACCATAGCCTGTAGTACAGGTAGTCCAGTCTCTATTCCAGCCCAGCCCAAACTCACTTGGTGATTTTAAAGATCCTCAGTAGCCTGAGGGCACGGAGAACGCTGATCCCAAAAGACACACCAGGTGTGAACACACCCCAGATCACCTCAAAAATGCTGCCCACAATCACCTGCAGAGCACACACAACCAAGACATCACACACACCCAACTGCTGTAGTAATTCTAAGCGAATCCATTACTGTCATCCAGCAGAGATACAGTGGCACAGATGTGAAGTGCCACTAACATGACACTCCTGATTTGTAAAGTTAATTTAGCTCAGTAAAGTAATAGAACAGGAAGAGTTGAAGAGAGAATTGTGGGTAGATGCTGTGACTCACCCCACAGTCAAAGCAGTTGAATGAGGAGTGGAAGTAGAGTCGTGGACCAAGACCATACATCTTCAGAAACATCTCAGTCAGAAACAGGCCCAGAAACAGGAATTCAGCAAAATCTGTAACAGACAAATACAATCAGAAAGGGGATATTACAGTTCCATAGTTCTATATAGTGTTGTTTCCACTTGATAATTACAAACCAAGTAGGCCTCCCAGATCAATAAGGCCTGGTGAGCCACTAAGGTTAGAGGTTAGCTGCCACTAGGGTAAGGGATTAGCTGCCACTAGAGTTAAGGGTTAGCCGCCACAAGGGTAAGGGATTAGCTGCCTTTGTGCAGCTACATTCCAGCGGCCATTTTTAAAATTCCTAAGATGCCTGACATAGTCCACTATAAAACTAGATATCTCAAGTTGTACATATATGAAAATGGTCATTCATGGCTCAAACTGAAGTAGACAGTTGGGGGAACATATTGATACACTTCAATATCATATTCCTTGGTTTGTTTTATTTTTGAGCCTCTATCGCACATGCAAATATGCCAGGAATGTCAGAAATGCACACTTGAACTTGAGCATCACAAGCATGTATATTCACATAGTTATTCAATACTGTCTATAAATTTGCAATATATTCCGCTATAGTCTTTTCTAATAACACAGAAAAAATGAAGCAAATCCATGCAAGCATTGCAAAGTTATTTCACTTTGTTCCAAGGAATGTCAAGTTCACCACACCCTGTCCAAATATGCCACACCCGATACACACCCGTACCATCTCACTTCCGGGTTGGCGAAAATTCCGAAAATTGCTCATATATTCCATACAAAGTAATCCTTTTATGTTCGAAAGTATCTGCAATCGGAATAAAAACGAACAAAATAATCCACGGCTGCTTCAGTTTCGCCGAACAGTGTGTTCTGGGGAGCTTAGCAAAGGTTAGCTTATGTTGCTATGCTAGCGGACCGACATTGAAAATGAACGGCGACTTTCCGAGGGCTAGGGTTAGGGTTAGGGTTAGTAAAAATATAATTGACCAATCATGGCAAATGAGGGCTGGTTAGCTTCAGAAGGAGGTAAACTATTGGTTAGAACAGCTTTCAATCACTTCTAAGGCTCCAGCTTGTCTCTGTGGGCTTATAGGTTCACCCTCCCCCCCCGCCCCTTCGCACCTCGCCGGGGGAGAGGTTGTAAAATCTGTCATTCAAAGTCACTACCCCCCTTCTGACCAATAAAAACCACTCAAATCAAAGCAGAACCCCTTCAGCTTTGTAATAAGAGGACAAATCAGCTTTCAAAATGCTTCGGTGACGCTTAGGGGGCAGATTTGTCGGAGCGTCTCATTCAGGAAGTGGATTACGCAAAATTTTGCAGTGAGGTGAGCAAGCTTTTTAAGGTATTTATCCACAACGGATATACGATGTTAAGGTCTTAAATTAAAGCCTTATTAGTACACGATTTTTAGGTGACAAAACATGAAGTCATCTTACTTCATATACTTTTTAAAAGGACAATTTAAATGGCGAGTCAAGTTGCACGTGTAAACCACATGTTGTAAACACGGTGTGTCCAGAAGGGGATTTCTTGAAAACAGTTGCTTGTCGATGGCTGAAAATCGGTATGCAGGATGTTATACTAGTTTAAAAAAAATACAATCAGTGTGTTGTGTTTGCGTTTTAAGAATTTTCGGCGATATTAATTATTTTGTGTGGATAAACAGATTTTGCCCGGCGACGGGATCGCTAGGGGGCGCAAATTGTAAAAGAGGTTAAGGGGTAGATGCCACTAGAGTTAAGGGTTAGCTGCCACTAGAGTTAAGGGGTAGTTGCCACTAGGGTAAGGGGTTAGCTGCCACTGGTAGATACTTTTATTTTCAATGCACAGACTTGTACCTAGAAGCGCAAATAACCAGAGACAGATGTACATACAATTGAAAGAAGAAGAGCATCAGAATGGGGAAGAAAGGTGATTTAAGTGACTTTGAACATGGCATGATTGTTTTTCAGTATTTCAAAAACTGATCTACTGGGATTTTCACGCACATCCACCTCTAGGGTTTACAGAGAATGGTCCAAAAATGAGAAAATAAGCAGTGAGCGGCAGTTCTGTGGGCGCAAATGCCTTGTTGATGCCAGAGGTCAGAGGAGAATAGCCAGACTGGTTCGAGTTCATATAACGGCATATCAGATAGATACACTGGTCCTACATCAGCAATTTATAGACCTTAAATAATACCTTAAAGTTAGCTTTGTAATATGCTGGTAGCCAGTGAAATGGGGTGATGTGTTTCTCTACTTTTGCCCCTAGTTGTAACGAACCAACCAGGCAGACAAGGATCCAAATGCGGAATAAGGTTGTTTTTATTTTTGAAGTGCATACAGAGTACTCGAGCAAGCGAATAACTCCGCAGAGTGTGTGTGATGTGTAGGTGCTGTAGTCAAGGTCAGGACGGTCCAGGGTCACGCCGGGGGGATGAGGGCTGACAGGTTACAAGGTCTAGGCTGGTAACGAGGTCTGGGACGAGAGCAGAGGTCAGTACACAGGAGATCAATCACGGAGAGATAACGCTTGGTAAGTGGCATGCCAACAATACTTCGCAACCCGGAAGTGAGAGGGGGAAGCTTAAGTACACGTGAATTTTGGAGTTAACGAGCAGCAGGTGTAAGGAATCTTTCGGGTGGTCACGTGCTGTTCCTGACACTAGTGAAGTTCAGTAGGTGCATTTTTTATCTAACTAGGGTTAGAGTTAGTAACCCTAGGGTTAACCCTAACCCAAACTACAGCCATTTGTCTTTTTCAATAGATATGAGTGCCACTCACACGGTGACAGAAACGACGATGAGTGCACAATGCTTATGTGACAAATAAACTGGATGAGTGGAAATTATGGATATCAACTGACAAGATCATCAGTGAATGCTGCGTTCTGATGATCACAGAGACGTGGTTAAATCCAATAATTCCGGACACAGCTATTGAGCTAGCAGGCTACACAACATACCAACAGGAGAGTTCCCGTAAGAAAAGAGGAGGGGGGCTGTGCATTTACGTGAACAATAACTGGTGCACAAATACCACCATAGTCACTAGTTACTGTTCTCCAGATGTGGAGTTTATATCTATTAAATGTAGACCCACATTTCTTCCATGTGAAATCAATGCCATACTGCTAACTGTCGTGTACATACCACCGGATGCTAATGCTAACTCAGCCCTGGGGCTTCTGTATGATGCCATCAGCAGCAAACAGAGCAAATCATGCAGATCTGAAAGCAGTTCTCCCCAAATTTCATCAGCATGTTAAATGTGCAACCAGAGGAGAAAAAGTACTGGACAAGCTGTACACAAACATCACACGGGCTTATAGTTAAACCTCTAGCACATCTTGTCCAGTCTGATCATATGTCTCTGCTTATGGTACCCACATATACCCCCCTTATTAAACAAACCCCCATTGCATCAAAAACTGTCACTATGTGGCCCGGGGATGCCTCCCAACAGCTACAGGACTGCTTTGAGTGGACCAACTGGGAGGTTTTTCATCACCAAGACCTGGAGACCCATACTACAGCAGTCCTCGACTACATTAGATTCTGCACTGACAATGTCACTAGGGAAAAACGTATAAGGATTTATCCAAATAGGATAAATAGGATAAAATAGATTTATCCAAACTCTGGATGACGAGGGAGGTCCAGAGTCTACTGAAAGCCCAAAATTCTGCTTTCAGGTCAGGCAACAAGACATTCTACAGCACTGCTAGAGCAAACCTTAAAAGAGGTATCCGACAGGCAAAGGCAGCATACAGGAAGAGGATAGAGGATCATCTGGAAAGCAACAACACCAGATAAATGTGGCAAGGCTTTCAGAACATCACCAGCTACAAATCCAGCAGTTCCTCAGCCACTCATGGAGATGCTTCTCTGGCAGAGTAGCTAAACCTCTTTTTTGCACGCTTTGAAGTGACTCCGACTGCAGCTCCACCTCAGCCACCTGACCACAACAGCTTTACATTCACAGTGGACGAGCGTGAAGTGAGGCAAGTGATGAGGAAGGTCAACCCACAGAAAGCTGCAGGACCGGATGGGGTGGCTGGACGGGTGCTGAAAGACTGTGTGGATCAACTGGCAGGAACCTTCACCAGGATATTCAACCAGTCCCTGGCCCAAGCCACCATCCCGTCCTGCCTTAAATCCTCCATTACTGTTCCGCTGCCAAAAAAATCAAAAACGGACAGTCTGAATGACTTCCGCCCTGTTGCACTAACATCTGTCATCATGAAGTGCTTCGAGAAGCTGGTGCAGAGTCATGTCATTGCCTGTCTGCCAGCCAACCTTCAATTTGCCTACAAAGCAAAGAGATCCACAGAGGACGCTGTGGCAACAACACTACATGCTGCGCTGACCCACTTGGAGCAGCTAGGGCAGGAGTGGCCAACCCGTCATAGACCAAGAGCCACTTTTCTTACTGTGTTACGGCAAAGAGCCACATCATACATGGGCGAGTGTAGATTGTTGAGCAGGGGGGCGAGTGTAATTTGTTGAGCCCGGGGGGGGGTTTGTAAATTATTAACTGTGAAGACAGTCAAATGCGTGTTTTCCACTACGCCAGTTTTAAAAGTATTAGCGGCTTGCTAGGCTTGTAAACAAACCGCGCACCACGAAAATGTAGCAGTGTGTCGCCCCGTTTATGCATGTGAGCCCGCGGACCGGCTGGGGAGCCGCATGAAACCAGGCAAAGAGCCGCATGCGGCTCGCGAGCCGCGGGTTGGCCACTCCTGAGCTAGGGAGTTACGCCAGGTTGCTTTTTGTGGATTTCAGCTCGGCCTTTAATACCATCCTCCCACATAGACTGGTATCCAAGCTGTCAGATCTAGGACTCCCATCATAGGTATGCAACTGGATACTGGACTTCCTGTCAGGTCGCTCCCAGAGGGTCAGATTGGGTCCTCACATCTCCACAGCTCTCATTCTCAACACAGGGATACCGCAGGGCCCACTCCTCTACACCCCCTATACATATGACTGCGTCGCTACCCACCACAGCAACAAAGTCATCAAGTTTGCAGATGATACCACAGTGGTCAGGCTCATATCAGACAGGGAGGGCGAGCAGGCCTACAGGAACGAGGTGGTGCAGCTGTCAGAGTGGTGCAAAATTAATAACCTGCTCCTCAACCCTCAAAAAACTAAAGAAATAATTATTGACTTCAGGAAGGGAAAAGTGGACATCCAGCCACTCATTATTGATTGGACCAGTGTGGAGAGGGTACCAGTGTTCAGGTTCCTGGGCATCGAGATGGAGGATAATTTGACCTGGAGTGCGAACAGCTGAGAGCTGCTAAAGAAGGCACAGCAGAGATTGTATTGTCTGAGAATACTTAGGAAGAACCACCTTCCCAAAAATTTACTCTGTGTATGGACTGTGTGTGTGGTACGGCAACTGCACAGCACAAGAAAAGAAAGCACTCCACAGAGTCATCAGGTCAGCAGAGAATACAATTGGCTGCAATCTCCCAACTCTAGACCAAATCTATACATCTCGATGCCGCCAAAAAGCCATAGACATTGTACAGGACTCGTCACATCCTGGACATGGTCTCTTCCAACTACTGCCACCTGGCAGGAGATACAGGGCTTTTAAAACCAGGACAACCCGCCTCACAGCTTTTACCCTAAAGCCATCATTGCTTTAAATTCAAACACAGCTTAGTTATTTCCAGTCATGTGTAATATATGTGTAATATGACGGAGAAGATTTCACTTTTAGAGGAGCGCATCCAGGCTTTAGAAAGTCCTAGAGAGTTGGTAGCAGCTAGCGTAGCTAGCGTAGCAGGCCCGGTTTGCACAGCCGTAGCTAGCGAGCCCTCATCTCCGGCATTAGAGCCCTCGCAGCGGGGCGAATGGGTGACGTCTCGGCGGCATAACCGTAGGGCTGAGCACCGTTCGTCTCAGGTTCCCGTGTCAAACAGGTTTGCCCCTCTCAGCAATACACCGACTGAGCGACCTCAGGGTGTCTACAGGTTTGACCAAGTGAAAATTAAGACAGTTTAAGACTTTTTAATACCCTTTTCCAAATAAAATTAAGACCAACTCGGAAGATCATACACATTAAAATAAAGCACAAAACCAACTGATTATTTACATTATTTAACTAGCTGCTTGAAAACTTAAAATGCGAGGGTCCGTGTGGCGAAAATGACGCAATCGCGGTGACTCCGCCCATGCGCGAGGGGCTCACGCGCTGTCGATTCGCGAGGTCGTGCACCTCTCAAATTTTGTAACTTCGCGCGCGCTGTGCTTCAGTGCAATGAGAACAGTCATGTTTGCAGGGTTCATACACCTATACAAGGTGGGATTAAAGCACTTGTATGGAACTTTCAACTTGTACGACTTGTACGGTCCATTTCTATATTTCCCAGCACGTTAAACTTAATTAAGTTAAATATTTATACATATACTCAAAATAATTTGCTTTTTCATCACATTATTTAATGGTTGTTTATTTTCAAAACGCCCAATCTTAACGTCTTCACGTTCTCTCATGTTTCGTCCTGGAATTACAAGAGGCTCGTATTTGTTAACGTAATACAAGAGAACTGTTCAGTCAGACAGATATTTGTTGTGAAACGAAGTAGTTACAATTTCAAGCATTTTTAAGTACTTTTTCTCTTTAAATTACAGCACTTTTCAAACCTGAAACACAAAGCAACATTAAAAGTCGTCAGGTAAATGTTAATTCCCCTGTTATTGAGGGGTGTTTCTTTATACTACCACATATAATTACGGACAACACTGCACAGAACGTGACGCGTCAAGTATGAACGCTTCCGCCGTTCGCCGAGGTTCGTGCGAGGTGTACGGAGTCGGTCACGGTCACTCGCGAAAGTATAAACCAGGCTATGCTAGCAGCAGGGCAAAGCGTTAATATTGCAGGCTGCTGTTGACGAGCCTCGCTGGTATCTGACAGCTCTGAGCCACCAAGAATATATCGGGTCTTCCAACCATTTCTGGCTAAATTTGCATTTCCCCATCTCTCCGAACAGACATTAACGTACACACATCCTGCCAGTCCAACAACTACGGGTGCTCGTAAAGCCCGAAATACTTGCGAGCAATACTGCTAAGGTTGTGCACTGCATGGCTACCGATTTCCACCCCGAGGTTCAACACAGAACGAAATTATTCCTCCCTAAATTTAGCTCAAAATTTAAGACAAAATAAGACTTTTCAAGGCCTTATTTGACAAAAATGAAATTTAATACCATTTAAGACTTTTTAACACTAGGACTACAAGCATTTTCATACTCCCCTACTAGCTCCCAAGAGCTCGTCAAAAGACGAGGTGCTACTCCCCTACTAGCTCCCAAGAGCTCGTCAAAAGACGAGGTGCTGGGCACCAGGCCATCCAGGCCTGTCCTTTGTTATGTATATGCAGCCATCTCCAGGTAGACGGGGGGTGGGTGATAGTGGGAACTGTGTAGATCCATTGACTCAGATGGACAAGAAAAAACCCTGATCTCCCCTTGGGGTAGGAGTGCCTCGGTGTTGGATGGGTGTGTATGTGTTGGAACATATATTCAATAATATATTCATAAGTGTGTTGCACATATGAGATGTGGCACATATAGTGGCAGTTTTTCAAAAGACAAAAACTATTTCAAATAAGGTAAAAAAAATCAGAGCTATTTTGACTAATGAAAATGCTACTTTCTGCATTGTGAGATTTCCTAAATTTCCTCTTTTTGTTTACTGGTTATGGCTGTTGTGTTTTTGGAAGAGGCACACTGCAAAAAGTACCATCTTGATAAGTTAAAATTGCTCAAGAATATTATTCTATTTCAAGTAGCTGAGGATTTTTTTGTAAACATTTATGTAAACAAATCTTTACCTAGTGGCAGTTTTTCAAAAGTTAAAAACTATTTCAAATAAGGTAAAAAAAAATCTGAGCTATTTTGAATATTCAATATGCCACTATAAATCAAATATTATGTTTGTCTCAAATTCACATTATTTCAACCTTTCTCAAATAAAATCTCAAACATATGCTCCTGAGATGAGCAGACTACTTCTTGCAAGAGAGCTTGCAGTCTCATGAGGCAGCCAAAGGTGTGTATTGAAAGGTGTGTCAACAGCAACCACCCACAGCACACGCCTCATTTACATAACACTGGAGGTAAGAAGGGCTTATCACACCTGCCAAGAGAGCAAGAGAAATATGTCATTTGACATAAGTTGGGAGTCTAGTTGGGAGTCTGTCTAAAGACGAGGGTTTGGTAGTTCTAGTTTAAGGACCCGCGGCCACCCTGGACCTGTTAAAAGAGCTCTGGTGATAGGAGATTCACAGCTGAGTCGAGGGCACTGCAATTTCGTTGTTCCTGAAAAAGTGGCAATGACAATAAAGATTTATCTTATCTTATCTAATAATGCTAGAGTTTGCAGGAATTCTCACACCGATAAGCTTAGGCTTACTTTTCTGACAAATGCCCAGAAATGCATCTTTAATGCCAAAACAAAGAATCAGTATTTTTGTGTAAGAGCAAAGCTTAATTCTTAGTTTAAAGAATTAAGATTGCACACCCTAAGATGTGTGAATTCTTTCTGCATGTGAGGAAATGCAGTGTGTTGAAATACAGTTACAGAAGTTGCGTTCTTACATAGCAACCTGGACAGCCACAGTGGCTGGTTGTGATGCACAATAGCCACACAGATGGTGTTGAGGGCCACGAGGCCCAGGACGGTCCAGTAGAACATGTGTGTCTTCACCATGCGCCGCACAGATATACGCAGCATCCTCTCCCTCCTCTGGAAACAGGCCGCCGGGCCTCTCCGGGTGCTGCGAATACTCACTCTGTTTAGAGGCACACCTGAGGGAGCCAGACCACAAACATTAAGAACAGCATAACCCAAATCATCATAAACGCTGCTTTGCACTAGAGCCTGCAGCTACATTCTACAGATCAACAGCATGCACAGGACACTCAGGTCAGATTTAGATCAGTAAACCAAGTGCTTTTACCGACAGAAGCAATGTCCACACACTGGTCTTCAGGAGCGTGCTTGACAGACTCCACTCCTCTTCTCTTTATAGTGGTTGCTCTCTTCAGAACTGAGCAAAGATACGAAACATCAGTCAAGGGGGGGGGGCAAACTCCAACAATCAGGGCTGCACTGGGGGGGCAGTTTTAACAATTAAAAAAGTTTAAACTCACATCTGCATGCTAACGTGGATAACTACCACTGGTTACGTGGATAAATAACTACTTTATTGTTTACCTTAGCAAGTGACGGCTGATCTGTTAGTTTGGTCTGTAGCCATAGACTGTAAATATATCATTTTAATTTGGTGCATTTTACATTGAATAAATCTAAATCGGTGAGAAAACTTAATTTTATGCTTAAAAAAAATCAATTTAACCAATAATGTATCATTTGCTAACCTTGCTACTCCAGGTCTAGCTAAGTGAATTTGAAACAACGTGATCCCACCTGCTGATTTGACATGGTATCTACAACTGTAAGTGTAAATCAGAGCTGCATAAAGCCTGCTTTATACCTCCGGACACGGACGAATTTTGTCCGTCCGTACCAAACGTAGCCTCCGTAGGGGGCCACTATACCTCTTTCCGGTTCCAACGTTGTTTTTTTTAAAAATACATCCTCTAGAGGGCAGTATAGTCAAATTTCCGGCACCGGCGCACCAGCAATCTCCTCCCAGCTGTTTTTGCATCGCTATTTATCGCGATGACCTGGCACCGTAGCAGAATGTAGCCTCTAACCAACTCGCAAAGTTTCTCTTCTAACTCAAGCGCCATTTTTTAAAGTCCAGTACTCTTCTTCATTGATTTTCCCGAATTGGTGTACTTCCGATGCTTCTGACTCTCTACTGCCCCCTGATTTCCGGTTTATATTGCTCCGTTACTACGGATTCGTAAGCGCCCTGGCAACGGACCCACTGACGGATGAAACGACCTCCGGAACCGGACGAAAGGGTCCGTATCCGTAATTACCGTAGGGTGTGAATGGGCCTTAAGACTGTAAGGCTCAATCCAAAATGGCATTGGATGCCAAAGCACCTACTGCTTTGGCACACTATATAGGAGGGAAGTACAGCATTTCAAATGGATCCTAAGTGTACCTTAAGTGCACTAAGTTACTGAGTAAGACTGAAAGCCTGCCTGCCTCTTACGACTCCATGAATACCTCAGTTAACATACTGTCAGTGAAACCCAAACCCACCAGAATTAAACATCTATCACTAAGGGGTAGTGAAGGTCTGGTGGTTAGGGAACTGATCTTGTGACCGGAGGGTCGTGGGTTTGATTCCCCTAGTGTTCACTAGTGTGTGTGTTATCACTGCACAGATGGGCAACTCATTTCGCTTGGGGTGAAAATCACAATTGACAAAAATGGCACCTTAAAATAACACTGTCATATGCAACTATAGTGCTTGCAAAACTGCACATTGCTGAAATATAATTTTAATGAATTGTAATAAAAAGAGTGGAAAATTTCTATATAAACAGAGAAAGATACTTTCAAAATTGTAATGAAGTACTCAAGGTTTCCAGAGAAACAGGTAGCTCTTGACAGAGGTATTTGATTTTGCTTGCACAGCTGACAAAAGTACTTATGCTGAAGTTGGATGTTCAGAACCAGGCCACTGAATGTTCAGAACCAGGTCACTGAACGTTCAGAATCAGTCCACTGAATGTTAGCATTGCTAGTTGCTGCTATGTCAGCAATGACATTCACAAATCACAAGGAAAGACATTATTATTATTATTATTATTATTATTATTACTACATCTATATTTTCAAATATATATACACATCATCCTAGCTTCTGCCTAACCACCCTAGATCTACTATGAACATGAATATGTCCATATAAGGTGAATATTTGAACTGAGTCTGTGTGTCCTGCTCACCAAAGAGATGCAGGATTCAAAACAACCAAAAAATATGAGCAGGTGTTCAACACCATGGAAACACTGTATTCGCACTGCATCACAAATACCATCAATCAACATATAAAGACAGGCTAGTCATTTATTTTTTTACATATACATGGGCATAATATTGAGTGACAGCTTAGACCAAAACACCCATTGTGCAGCCTTTGATATCATCGATCATAAATTGACAAATATAACTGGATATCTGTTTAATCAAAGACAGAGTGCTGCATGTTGCTTTTGTCTCTGGTCTGATGTGAGAACAGATACGCACATAAATACAAGAACACACCTGAAGTCCCTCTAACCCTAAAACCCCCATTTTACTGCTACACCTACCCCTAATATGTGAGGTAAATTCTGCCAATAATAAAACTGAAATGAAAACACTAAAATGAAAATACTGTTTTGCCATTTCTTTTTCCATACATGTGTGAAAATATTATGACAAAATAAAAAATAAAATGAAATCACTTAATTTGAAATTTAATGTTTCACTTGAGCACGGGTCATATGTGACAAAAATAAAATTAAAATTAAAAAAGTGTTTTCATTTCAGTTTTAATATTGGCAGGATCTACCTCCCATACCCCTAACCCAGCATTTCTCAAAGTGTGGGGCTCATGGGTATTGCAGGTGGGGCGCAAGCAATTGGAAGAAATGAACCTTTCTAAAGCCTGGTGAGTGACCGTAGCGCGTGACTCCGCCCACCTCGCACGACCCTGCGCGAACGGTGGAAGCATTTATACTTTCCACGTGCAGTGTTCACGATATGTGGTAGTATAAAGAAACACCTCTCAACAACAGGGGAAGGAACATTTACCTGATGAATTTTAATGTTGCTTTGTGTTTCAGGTTTGAAAGTGCTGAAATTTAGGCTAAAGTACTTGAAAATGCTTGTTTCACAACAAACAGCTGTCTCACTGAACAGTTCTCTTGTACAGTTAATACTGTTGTATGTCGGAATTTATTGTATTACGTTAACAAATATGAGCCTCTTGTAATTCCAGGACGAAACATGAGAGAACGTGAAGACGTTAAGATTGGGCGTTTTGAAAATAAACAACCATTAAATAATGTGATAAAAAAGCGAATTATTTCGAGTATATGTATAAATATTTAACTTATTTAAGTTTAATGTGCTGGGAAATATTGAAATGGACCTTGAAAGTGACATACAAGTGCTTTTATTCCACCTTGTAAAGGTGTATGAACCCTGCAAACATGACTTCATGTTTGTTCATTGCGCTGAGGCGGGGCGCGCGCAAAGTTACAAAATTCGAGAGATGCACGACCTCGCAAATTGACAGCGTGCGAGGCCCTCGTGCACGGGCAGTGCCACAGCGATTACGTCATTTTCGCTCGTGACGCATCAAGTATAAACCAGGCTTAAGCCTGTCGTTATAATGCCTGTTCGGTTTTCATAAGCCCCGGATGTTCAAAACGTTCGCCCCCCGTCAACAAATCACGTTCGCCACCACCTCCCTCCCTGTCTACAAATTACATTCGCCATCCGTTCGTGGGGCGTGGAATTTCACCTTCTTCTGAGGTGGGGAATGATAGAAAAAGTTTGAGAACCACTGCCCTAACCTAACCGTCGTGCTACCCCTAACCTAACTCTAACCCTACCCCTAACCTAACCCTAACCCTAATGCTACACCTAACCTAAACCTAAAACCAGTGTTGCCTCTAAATAGTATGTGGATTTTTAACCACTGGGAAACATGTACAGCACTGGGACAGATATCAGACATTCGGACAGATATCAAATACTTGGACAGATATCAAATACATGGACAGATATCAAACACTGGGACAGAAGTCCAACACGGACAGATGTCCAGTAGAACCTTTGCAACTGCAGAAGACAGACGTGTCCGGTGCATACACTCACCGTCTAGAGCAGATGGGCCAGAGTTCTGGTTCTCCTCCGCTAGCATTACCTCCTCTGAAAGAGCCAAGTTTGGATTTACTCTAGTATAGTTAAGGGTGAGTTACAGTAATACACCACAATGGTTTGGGATCATACCAGGCACCAATCTCTTACTGGTTTACCACATATCTCTATGGCATTAGTTATAGGCCAATAAGTAGTTTTATATGAAATAATCTTGCTGCTCTGTTGCATGTTTTGAATGTTTGTATAGAGCAAAAGGGACTGGACTTGAGACATGTGCGTTGTGAAGTGCGTCAGGTGAATGAGATGCGTCAGGTCTAAGATCCGTGATGATTTGTGAGGTGTGTGACGTTTTTAGTAGGTGAGGTTTGTTAGGTGTGTGTAGTGTTGGGAGACAAACAGCACTTCTCTAATTGAGTATCTTACAATTAACCAAGGTCTAGGATCTAAGCTATCCAACTAGGGCTGTTAATGAACCCTGTGTGCTTTAAGGAATGTGATGTGAAGCATATGTGCAGGTGTAATGCGTGAGGTGAGATGCAGTATGTGTAAGATGTGTGAGGTGAGATGAGGTGTGTGAGGTGAAATGAGGTGTGTGAGGTGTGTGCAGTATGTGTGAGGTGAGATGAGGTGTGTGAGGTGAGATGAGGACTGTGAGGTGTGTGAGGTAAGATGAGGTGTATGAGGTGTGTGTGGTATGTGTGAGGTGAGATGAGGTGTGTGAGGTGAGATGAGGTGTGTGAGGTGAGATGAGGTGTCTGATGTTTGTGAAGTGAGATGAGGTGTGTGAGGTGAGATGAGGACTGTGAGGTGTGTGAGGTGAGATGAGGTATGTGAGGTATGTTTGAGGTGTGTGAGGTGAGATGAGGACTGTGAGGTGTGTGAGGTGAGATGGGGTGTGTGAGGTATGTGTGAGGTGTGTGAGGTGAGATGAGGACTGTGAGGTATGTGTGAGGTGAGATGAGGACTGTGAGGTGTGTGAGGTGTGATGAGGTGTGTGTGATGTGAGATGAGGTGTCTGAGGTGTGTGAGGTGAGGTGTGTGAGGTGAGATGAGGTGTGTGAGGTATGTGTGGTGTGTGTGATGTGAGATGAGGTGTCTGAGGTGTGTGAGGTGAGATGAGGTGTGTGAGGTGTGTGCGGAGCAGCACCTGCGCGGTCAATCCAAGCACGGTACCCACTCAGCTCACGTTCCATCTGCTGCTGCCGCCGGAGCTTCAGAAACGCTCGCCGGTTCTCCACCCTCTCCCTTTCCTTAGCAAACTCTCTGCAGCAGTACACACACACACACACACACACACACACACACACACCATGGAAAGGAAAACAATGTCAGTACACAATATAGGAGCTCCCTCTCTGGCTGAGCTCCTCCAAAGACTCATCTTAAGGAAACACTTACCCAGACAGAACTCATCTAAGCAAACACTTACCCAGACCAAACTCATCTAGATGAAGATGATGTTAAAAGTGCCAAATTACTGTACACATTTAAGAGAATGAGCAAAGGCTCGACTTTAAAAAAAATATGAAACAATATGATCTGTATACATATGATTTGTTGTTCTAGAAAGATCTGATGCTTTTTGTTTTGTGTTGTTGACTGAAGATTATTGTGTTTGAGTTTATATTTGAGGAAAAAAGGGGAAGACATAAGTTTTTTCTTCTCTCTGCCACCTTTCATTTCATTTTATTTGTGTTTTCTTTTTATTGTACATAGAATTATTTGTCTTTTAAGAAATGAATAAAGTTTGAAACCAAAATCTAAGTAAACACTTTCTCAGACAGAATTCATCTAAGCAAACACTTACCCAGACAGAATTCATCTAAGCAAACACCCAGACAGAACTAATCTAAGCAAAGACAGACAGAACTCATCTAAGTAAACACTTACCCAGACAGAACTCCCAGCACCAGGTTCAGCACAAAGAAGGAGCCAATAATAATCAGCGGGATAAAGTATAGCCAGTTCCACGCAGGGCCCAAAGCATCATTGGCCTACATAAACATAAACAACACTACATAAACAACACTACAAAAACATAAAAATTGCTACATAAACAAACACCACTACATAAACACAAACAATGCTACATAAACACCACTACATAAACATGTAGAATGGTTAGTACAGTTGATTAGTCTCATGTGCAGGAAAAGGTAAAACACCATATTAAATAACTGTATAAAATATTTTAGCAACCAGAAAGAAAACTGCTACTGCTGCTACTGGTGGTGGGCCTCCTGTGGCAGCCCTCACTCCTGCAGAAGACCTTGCTTTAGAGCAAAACAGCAGACGCCCCATCATTGTGGAATTTGATGAATTAAGGAAGCGCTTAAGCGCAAGGCAAACATTTTGAATTTCGCGGCAGACCATCGCCATACTAAGATGTTTTGCATCCCAAACACTGTACAGAAATGCGCCATTGGCAAAGAAGCGCAAAGCCTATTAATACTCAGGTACAAATAATTGTATTTTTTTGTGATATAGAGTGTATGCTAATGTATGTTTGTTGACCATAACTGCGATTATACACTGTATTCCATTTTACACTGACCTGAATTTGTTAACATTAAACCAATACATTGAAATGTGCAGAAACCTCACTGATTAACAATGAATATGTACTCTGAAGATCGAAATATAAATTGCATTTGGAATAGTGGTGGGCCGTTAACCGCGTTAACGTCGATAACGGCCGACCACTTATTAAATTTAACTTGCTTGCAGACCGTTTTTATCTGTATATATAATATATATCGAAATATTATATCTATATATGTAACGATCTAGATTTGTTGGTAACCGGAGGCAGACACACATGCAAGGAGTCAGAGGTTTTATTTAAACATTCCACATTAACAGGGGTAGAATTCAGTGATACACATCCAACAGACAAACTTGGAGACGCACAACTGACAGACAATCTGGAAGCACGACGACGCGATCGACTGGGCATCTTGTATACAAAGTGGTTACAGGATTCACAAGCGCTCAATAACAAAGATCCCTATTCTGAACAAAGGCAGACTAAAGACTAACGAATAATACACGCAATGACTTAAAGAAAGGGTAAGGATGTAAAGGAAACAACATACTCAGGGTTTAAGAATTAAACATAACCGAACAAGAAAACAACCGACACAATGAATTAAACTTGACACAATCACGACAAGTAGAACCAAGACACGAAAAGGCAAACAATCAACAAACGTAGTCTCACGACATACAACTACCACGCAGTGAACCAACCAAACGGACTAACCTGCTGTACGTTTCGACACACACCTGTTGACTAGAACAGAACAACCAACAGCTAAAAGACAAAACATTACATCAACACACACCCGATGACTAGAACAGAAAAGCTCACAGCTAAAGGACAAAACATTACAAACAAAAACACCCGGAACAACCAAGACAACAATCGGCTAGGGACAAGGGGCTGGAAATTCTAAGAAACCTTAACTCACACCAAACACAAACAACGACCAGCAAAGACAGTATCCAAACTAAGGATTTAAATAGAAGATCTAAATGAGGAAAACGAGATGATGCACTTACAAAAAGGGGGCAGATCTAGACGGAGAAAGGAAAACCCACTAAAACAGAAGAACGAAAATCATTGACAGGGGGGCAGGACGATGTGTTACAATATATATAAAATTTAATTAGTTAAATTTAATTAGTGGTCGGCCGTTATCGGCGTTGCCCACCACTAATTTGGAAATATATTAAATTCTGATAATAATAACCTGCAATCATTCCAAACTAATAATTACAGTACTCAATTAAATGTATAAAGATATGATATGCTACATCCACAGCAATTTAATGGATAGAACTGCAGCGGAACCTTGTTCCTCAATTCAGTTTCCCGGATGGCGAGACCGACATCACACTGCTCAGCCAATAGAAGCGGCCCAGCTAAGCTAAGCCTCAACTCTAGCCTGGTACAGAGCAGGTTTGTTCAAACGTATATGTTGCTGTAGTAACTGAGCGAGGCTTAAGTCTAGCCTCTTTCGTGGAACCGAATTTGTGCAAAATGAGCCAGGCTTGTCTTATAAAGCCCGGCTTACTGAGTTAGCTCACTTCGTGGAATAGCCCCCTAGTCATGTTGTCTGAAGACAAACAGTGTCTTTTAATAATAATGATAATAGAATTTTATTTATAAGTGCCTTTCAGGACACACAAGGACACTTTACAAGGAAATAAACAACAAAAGAGTTTATATAATATAACAAAGGACCAACAACTTAAATAAACATTAGTAAGAAGAAGAAGCAGATGAGAAGAGACATATACATATATACAGTGTTGCGAATAATGCCATTAAAAATAACGGCGTTAGGTAACGGCGTCATTTTGTCAGTAACGGGATAATATAATGAATTACTTTTCCTGTCGTTACAACGCCAGGATATATATATATATATATATATATATATATATATATATATATATTATGGCAAGCCGTTCAGGAAAAAACTATATATATAGAATGACTGCTAAGTCTGAATATATGGAATGAAGTCTGAATATATGGAATGAAGTCTGAATATATGGAATGAAAGTCTGAATATATGGAATGAAGTCTGAATATATGGAATGAAGTCTGAATATATGGAATGAAGTCTGAATATATGGAATGAAAGTCTGAATATATGGAATGAAAGTCTGAATATATGGAATGAAAACCTGAATATATGGAATGAAGTCTGAATATATGGAATGAAAGTCTGAATATATGGAATGAAAGTCTGAATATATGGAATGAAAGTCTGAATATATGGAACAAAAATCTGAATATATGGAACGAAAGTCTGAATATATGGAACGAAAGTCTGAATATATGGAACGAAAGTCTGAATATATGGAATGAAAACCTGAATATATGGAATGAAAGTCTGAATATATGGAATGAAACCTGACGTCACTTGCGCCATTTTGTGCTTTCAGTTTGTGGTACCAGGTATGGTGGCAGGCTCGTTTGTTTGGCAGCATTTTGGGTACCCGGCAGAAATGATAAATGGCAAGAGAGTGACTGATAAGACACTGACCATATACAAACATTGTATGAAAATAATGCCGTACACCGCGGCCAATACGAGCACGATACAGAGACATTTACAGCAGCACCACAGCTCAGTACTCAGATCAACATATCTCACTTGGTAGCAGGGACAGAACGGCGCTTTGGCAAGTTGAGACAGCAGGATATCGGGAGCAGTGTGGCGATGTTAATATTCTTAAAAATGAACATGGCAGTGTAGTTGCAGCAAATTCAGTGACATACTTGGTCAGGCTCTGTTTGCACTATTTGCACTCTGTAGCCTATTGACAGAGAAAAACGTTTTGTTTTGCACATAATAAAGTGAGTCCCCGCTTAACGACGGGTCTGGTTGACGGACCGGAGTTACGACCAACTTTTTATGTTATTTTGTGCGGTGCGCGGAGGAGCAGTGGCAGCACAGTGGAGTGTTGTGCACGAGAACATTGTTCGTTTTTGTATTTACGATCAAAGCGTATCTAAATCTGGGGTCGCGATTAACGACACTTTTCGGTCTAACACCGTCGTTAAGCGGGGACTCGCTGTATTGTTTGCGCTTGAAAAAAGGAGAAATATTTTTATTTATTTTATTTTAACTTTTATGAAATTTTATTTTAATTTCAATTTGTAGGACAAGTTTATTAAGTTCATGCTTGCATCATGCATGTTAAGAGTTCTAATAAAACATTTCAAAATGCATGTGTAACTCAGTTAAATAAAAGTATGTTGTCCAGTCATATAATTTGTCATTTTAGTTTCCTTAAAATCTCGTCACGTCTCGTTCTCGTGAACCCAATATCGTGTATCGTCACACCCCTAGCAGTAATCCTCAGTATGGAGGAGATGATAAACACCCTGACCAGTGCACGAGCTATGGTGGCGTACTGCTTACAAGCAGAATAAATAGAACATTTCTCTATAGTACTGCTGGCTAGCATGCTATCAGCGGTGATTAGCTTGATTCGGAGCTGCGGTGTTTGTGTAAATTTACTCATGTTCAAAGGGCTTCCATATGGGAAGATACAACTCTCACAGTCCTCCTCAAACCGAACCAGTGTGCATGTCCGCGCAGCGCGGACGGTGACTTGTGCAATACGACTGGACCTACAGAACATTCATACAGTGCCATTCATTCAGTAGTATTGTAATAGTGCATATATATCTGTGTGAATGGCTGAAACACAGTCACTGATGTAAACTATGGACCCGCTCTGCGCGGCCCACTGATCAGCTGATGTGCGCCGTGTTGTCAGTCAGTATGTATGTCCAGACACAGTGTACTGCGCAGGTAACCAGTCCGTGCTGCGCGGATCTGCACACTGTTCAGTTTGAGGAGGACTGAGAGGTTTATCTTCCCGTATGGAAGCCCTTTGTGCCGCATCATGCGATGCGGTTACCGCTTCTGGTGTATTGTTCTGACGATTTCAGTGTGAATCTGAACATGAAGTATGATTACACATACAAACTGCAACTTTGAATCAGGCCAGTCACAGCTGATAGCACGCTAGCCAACTACTATGGAGAAATTTTCCCTGAATTACGAGATGCCTCACTCATAACGAGCAGCCTGCCGCCATACCCGGTTCACAAACTGAAAGCACAAAATGGCGCGAGTGCGTCGATGACGTCAGATTTCATTCCATATATTCAGACTTTCACCACTTGAAAGTCTGAATATATGGAATGAAAACCTGAATATATGGAATGAAAGTCTGAATATATGGAATGAAAGTCTGAATATATTGAATAAAAGTCTGAATATATTGAATGAAAGTCTGAATATATTGAATGAAAGCCTGAATATATGGAATGAAAGTCTGAATATATGGAATGAAAGTCTGAATATATGGAATGAAAACCTGAATATATGGAATGAAAGTCTGAATATATGGAATGAAAGTCTGAATATATGGAATGAAAGTCTGAATATATGGAATGAAATCTGAATATATTGAATGAAAACCTGAATATATGGAATGAAAGTCTGAATATATTGAATGAAAGTCTGAATATATTGAATGAAAACCTGAATATATAGAATGAAAACCTGAATATATGGAATGAAAGTCTGAATATATGGAATGAAAGTCTGAATATATGGAATGAAAACCTGAATATATGGAATGAAAACTGACGTCTTTGACGCACTCACGGCGTTTTGTGTTTTCAGTTTGTGGTAATTATAGGAAATTGTAACTACTTCGTTTCACAACATATATCTGTCTGACTGAACAGTTCTCTTGTATTAAATTAACAAATATGAGCCTCTTGTAATTCCAGGACAAAACATGAGAGAACGCGAAGACGTTAAGATTGGGCGTTTTGAAAATAAACAACCATTAAATAATGTGATTAAAAGCGAATTATTTCGAATCATTTTAAGTATATGTATAAATATTTAACTTAATTAAGTTTAACGTGCTGGGAAATATTGAACTGGACCTTGAAAGTGACGTACAAGTGCTTTAATTCTACCTTATAAAGGTGTATGAACCCTGCAAACAAGACTTTGTTCATTGCGCTGAGGCGCGGCACGCGCTAAGTTACAAAATTCGAGAGGTGTACGACCTCACGAATCGACAACGTGCGAGACCCTCGCGCATGGACGGAGCCACTGCGATTACATCATTTTCGCCGCGGACCCTCGACGCTCGCGACGCGTCAAGTATAAACCAGGCTTAAATCGATCGATCACCAGTGTTGGCGCCAGAGCGAACTAGTAACTCATTGAATCATAGATGTAGATCAGAGATAAATAAACTAGATTTTTTTTCAGCGTGAGAAATCTATGGCGTGTGTGGCAACCCTGCAAACCGCAGCTCCGAATCAAGCGAATCACCGCTGATAGCATGCTAGCCAGCAGTACTATGGAGAAATGTTCTATTTATTCTGCTTGTAAGCAGTACGCCACCATAGCTCGTGGACTGGTCAGGGTGTTTATCATCTCCTCCATACTGAGGATTACTGCTAGGGGTGTGACGATACACGATATTGGGTTCACGAGAACGAGACGTGACGAGATTTTAAGGAAACTAAAATGACAAATTATATGACTGGACAACATACTTTTATTTAACTGAGTTACACATGCATTTTGAAATGTTTTATTAGAACTCTTAACATGCATGATGCAAGCATGAACTTAATAAACTTGTCCTACAAATTGAAATTAAAATAAAATTTCATAAAAGTTAAAATAAAATAAATAAAAATATTTCTCCTTTTTTCAAGCGCAAACAATACAGCGAGTCCCCGCTTAACGACGGTGTTAGACCGAAAAGTCCGTCGTTAAGCGCGACCCCAGATTTAGATACGCTTTGATCGTAAATACAGTATAGAAAAAAACGAACAATGTTCTCGTGCACAACACTCCACTGTGCTGCCACTGCTCCTCCGCGCACCGCACAAAATAACATAAAAAGTTGGTCGTAACTCCGGTCCGTCAACCAGACCCGTCGTTAAGCGGGGACTCACTTTATTATGTGCAAAACAAAACGTTTTTCTCTGTCAATAGGCTACAGAGTGCAAATAGTGCAAACAGAGCCTGACCAAGTATGTCACTGAATTTGCTGCAACTACACTGCCATGTTCATTTTTAAGAATATTAACATCGCCACACTGCTCCCGATATCCTGCTGTCTCAACTTGCCAAAGCGCCGTTCTGTCCCTGCTACCAAGTGAGATATGTTGATCTGAGTACTGAGCTGTGGTGGTGCTGTAAATGTCTCTGTATCGTGCTCGTATTGGCCGCGGTGTGCGGCATTATTTTCATACAATGTTTGTATATGGTCAGTGTCTTATCAGTCACTCTCTTGCCATTTATAATTTCTACCGGGTACCCAAAATGCTGCCAAACAAACGAGCCTGCCACCATACCTGGTACCACAAACTGAAAGCATAAAATGGCGCAAGTGACGTCAGGTTTCATTCCATATATTCAGACTTTCATTCCATATATTCAGGTTTTCATTCCATATATTCAGACTTTCGTTCCATATATTCAGACTTTCGTTCCATATATTCAGACTTTCGTTCCATATATTCAGACTTTCATTCCATATATTCAGGTTTTCATTCCATATATTCAGACTTTCATTCCATATATTCAGACTTTCATTCCATATATTCAGACTTTCGTTCCATATTCTCAGGTTTCATTCCATATATTCAGACTTTCATTCAATATTCTCAAGTTTCATTCCATATATTCAGACTTCATTCCATATTCTCAGGTTTCATTCCATATATTCAGACTTAGCAGTCATTCTATATATATAGTTTTTTCCTGAACGGCTTGCCATAATATATATATATATATATATATATATATATATATATATACTAACAGTAATGCGAGCGGACCGCTGCCCAGGCTAGTGAGGAGTAACAGATCTCGATAGGTTACAGTTCTCGGTGTAACACCTGTTTAACTTAACAAGTTAGTAAGCGATTGGCTACGGCAGCATTATGGTAGCCAATCAGAGCCAGTGTTGTTACACGCGTGCCGAATCACACCAGTGACACGACACAAACGGAGAAGAGGCAGAAATGGCGAGTCAGGAACAAGCCGAAGAAAAATGAGCATTTTCAAGGTGGCGATATAAACATTATTTAAGAAAATACTTGAAGTTCCTGAATGTCTACTAGACTGGGTAATTGATTTATTTAAGAATAGAGGTTTTATTGATAAGTTTACTTCTGTTGTGAACAAACCAGTTGTCTCAGGTTGAGAGAATTTAATTTAATTTGATATATGTAAATGAACTTTATATAGTGTAATTGTTTACTTTTGCTTTTTTTTTTTTTACAAAGATTTGGGATTTTAAAGGGTTTTATCCTGCACTGGTCTGTGAATGTGCAATAAATATCAAAAGTTAAACACCTTTCTGATCTACTCATTTCAACTGACTGAAAAAAAAACTGCTTTTTCAAAAAATCCTTATTCATTGGCATATAACTTTTTAAAAACTGTAATGCAAATAGTTACTTTCCCTGGTATCGAGTTACTTTTATTATAGAGTAATTCAGTTACTAACTCCGTTACTTTTTGAACAAGTAGTGAGTAACTATAACTAATTACTTTTTTAAAGTAACGTTCCCAACACAGCATATATATACAAATACACACACACACATCAAGTCAAGTCAAGTGGCTTTTTATTGTCATTATATTTGAGTACAGGTACACAGTGTAACGAAATTGTGTTCCTCCGGAACCGTGGTGCAACACAAATCAACAGTACAACAGACAACATAAAGTGCGGCAGAGTAACAGTACAAGAATGTGCAAAATGTGCAGCATGGGGCAATCTCACAACAAAACACTACAAAAAATACAATAAATACAACAGGCCAGACACAATTGACAGACATGATGGTGTAAAGTGCTGGTACAGTGCAATGTGGTCTGTGTGGTGTCGGAGATGAGTGATATATTGTGTCATATGGAACATACATGAACAGAGGTTCTGAGGTAGTTAATAGGTCCTGTGGGAGAGCAGCAAATATTTCTGGTGGGGGGTTCAGTGCAGTCTTTTTGTACGTGTGTGGGGTCAGATCAGTGTTGGTGTGTGTCAGTTCCGTCTCTGGGAGTTGAGGAGCCTGACTGCCTGGTGAATGAAGCTGTTACAGAGTCTGGAAGTGGAGGCTCGGATGCTCCTGTATCTTTTGCCAGACGGCATCAGAGTGAAGAGACTGTGTGATGGGTGGGTTGGGTCTTCCACAATGCTGGTGGCTTTGCGGATGCAGCATGTGGTGTAGATGTCACTGATGGAGGGAAGAGAGACTCCAATTATCTTCTCGGCTGTCCTCACTATCCGCTGTAGGGTCTTGCGCTCCGAGATGTTGCAGCTCCCGAATCAGATGGTAATGCAGGTGCTCAGGATGCTCTCTACAGTCCCTCTGTAGAACATGGTGAGGATGGGAGGCGGAAAGTGTGCTTTCCTCAGTCTCCGCAGGAAGTAGAGGCGCTGCTGGGCTTTCTTTGCTATGGAGCTGGTGTTGAGGGACCAGGTGAGGTTCTCTGCTATGTGAACACAGAGGAACTTGATGTTCTTCACAATCTCCACAGCAGAGCCGTTGATGTTCAGTGGGTGGTGGTCACCTGGTACTCTTCTGAAGTCAACAACCATCTCTTTGGTTTGAACCACATTTAGGGATAGGTTGTTGGTCCTGCACCAGTCTGTTATCCACTGCTAACCTCCTCCCTGTATGCTGACTCATCGTTCTTGCTGATGAGGCCAACTATGGTTGTGTCATCAGCGAACTTGACGATGTGATTTGAGCTGTACTTTGCAGTACAGTCATGGGTCAGCAGAGTAAACAACAGTGGGCTGAGCACACAGCCCTGGGGAGCACCGGTGCTCAGTGTGATGGTGCTGGAGGTGTTGTTTCCAATCCTCATTGATTGTGATCTCTCGGACAGGAAATCCAGAACCCAGTCGCAGAGCACATACACACATGCATACACACATATATATAAACACATACACATAAGTGAACCTACATATTTAAGAAGGCAATACTAAACAGGTAAGTTTTTAAAACCTTCTTAAAAGTAGTTAGGGATGTACATGTGCGAAGGTACAGCGGGATGGAGTTCCATAACTTTGGACCAACAACACTAAATGTTCTTTTACCATACACATGGAGTGAGCGTAATTGAGTATATGTAGACAGTAAGCCAGAAAGATAAAAAGGAGCCAAACCATGCAGGGATTTAAAAACGAGAAGCAGTATTTTATACTGTATACGGTATTGGAAGCCAGTGCAGGTCTTTTAATATAAGGGTAATGTGTTCCCATGTCCTGATGCGCATAAGAACTCTTGCTGCCGAATTCTGGACATACTGCAACTTCTTGAGGCTACTAGTAGGGAGCCCAATTAAAACAGAGTTACAGTAGTCGAGTCTAGAAGTAATAAAAGCATGTATAAGTGTCTCAGCCACTGAGTCAGTAAGAGATGGGTGCAGTCTGGCGATGTTTTTAAGCTGGAGAAAGGCTATTTTGGTGATGTTCTTTATGTGAGCGTTCAGAGAGAGTGTGGAGTCCACGATAACACCTAAATTGAGAACCTGTGCTACCGAGGATGTAACGAAACCCGGGAGGGATATTGTTGGTTGGCCAATCTTCTTGAGTGTGGAAGGTGATGCCACGAGAATGGCTTCGGATTTATTACTATTCAGTTTCAGGAAGTTGTTATTCATCCATCTTTTAATGTCAACTAAACAGCTGAACAACGCATCAAGAGGCAATGAGTTAGAAGGCTTCGTGCTAATGTAAATTTGAGTGTCGTCTGCATAACAATGGAACTGAAGAACATGATGTCGGATAATATCACCAAGTGGAAGCATGTAGATGATAAACAGAAGGGGGCCAAGAACTGAACCCTGAGGAACACCGTAGGAGTGAGATAAAGTGTCTGATCTAAAACCTTCCAGAGAAACAAACTGCTGCCTGTCCATGAGATATGACCGGAACCAGGCCATTGCCATGTCGGTGATCCCAGTCCAGGATTCCAATCTGTGGAGCTGTCATGACAGACAGTATTGAATGCTGCAGTAACATCAAGGAGAACAATGATGTTCACTAGTCCAGAATAAGCTGCCAGCAGTAAATCATTCAAGACTCTTACCAGGGCCGTTTCAGTACTATGATTCATTCTAAAATCAGATTGAAATTGTTCAAAAAGGTTGTTAGAGATGAGGTGTTCCTTAAGTTGAACAGAAACTGCACGCTCAAGCATCTTACTCAGGAAAGGCAGGTTGGATATGGGATGGTAGTTATTAAAATCATCAGGGGTACGTCCTGGCTTCTTTAGGAAAGGAGTAATAGCGGCCAGCTTTAAATTGAGAGGAACAGAACCTGAGCTAAGAGCAGGGTATCTGCACATTTTTAAATCTCAAATTCAATGACTTAAGACCTTTTTAATACCTCTCACAAGAAAAAATAATACTATTACTGGGGATGCAGGTGTGTTCCACATCGTTGACGGGGGGGGGGGGTTGGCAAACGAAAATTGTTGACGTTGTTGAGGCCGTGTATACTCCAGCGCTAGGAATCTAGCACTAGGACCCTGGAGCGGTTATTTTCTGCATGGTCCTAGCGCTAGATTCGGCAAAGTTCACATCGCGCCAGATCAACTGAACAACACACACTTATAGTAATTTAATGCCTCCCCTCATAAAATTCCAGACATTTTAAGACATTTTTAGGCCTTGAATATGGAAAACTAAATTTAAGACATTTTAAGACTTTTTAAGGACCCGCGGGTACCCTGTAAGAGAAGCATTGATGATCTTGGTAATCAGTGTACAGAGTGTTGTCAGACATGCTTTAACCAGATGAGTAGGCAGGAGGTCAAGGACACAAGTGGTTGCTCTTGATCCTTTAATAAGCCTGGTAACAAAACTCTCATCAACAGGGTGAAAAGCAGAAAGATCATTTTTTACTTTAGGTTGTGATTTAGTGGAGTCCAAGTGGCAGGTGTTAGGCTGAAATTCTGAGTGAATGTTACCGACTTTCCTGGTAAAGAATGACAAAAATTCACTACAAAGAGATGATGAGGGGGTTAATGGAAACTTAATAGTGGGCTGCAGCAACTTATTTATTGTGGAGAACAGGGCTCGAGGATTTCCCTGGCAATTAGCGATGTTAGAGGAATGAAAATCTGCCTTAGCCTTTTTCAAAGCTGTTTTATATTCAAGAATATGATCATTACAATCAACTGCATGGACTGCGAATTTTGTTTTTTTGCTAAGACGCTCCAGTTGACGGCCTCTAGCTTTCACACCTGAGCTCTGGAGTAAACCAAGGGACAGAGTGACGGAAAGTCACAACCCGTGTCTGAAAGAGAGCATGGAGATTAAGTGTGGCTGAGACTATGTTATTATAATGATCGACCAGGACTTCAGGAGATGTCAGGATGGGAGGAATTGGGAACTGGCCAAGCGTATTCATAAGAGCAAGAGGACTGGCAGTTCTAAAATTCCTAAAAGTAATGCTGCAAGGTGTATGCGTTCTCTTGGAAGGGAGTGATGGCGATAGATCAAATACAACAGCTCCGTGATCAGAAATATTAAACTCTGTAACCTGCAAATTAGATGGAGAAATACAGGGGGTAGTACAAACAAGGTCCAGAATATGACCATGAGAGTGAGTGGCCGAGGCTACATGTTGAGTGAGATCAAAACAAAGCAGTAGGTTAAGATGATCAGCAGAGTGAACACATTAACTGGAGTCAATATGAATGTTAAAATCACCCAAAACTAACACTGAAGGAAATTAAAGGACAGTGCAAAGCTAGCAGTTCAGACAGCTCTGACAGACAAAGCGGTACAGAATTTGATATAGGTGGATGGCAAACCAACAAGAAAACTGTGCTCACCTGATCTTTACTGAAGATCTGACATAAAACACAATAGTTTTATATTCAATAGATGCGCAAGATCCAAAAACGTCATTGCTCAGCATCAGTTCCTATGGGCTATTCATTCTAAAAAATTCTAAACATTAAACTAAATGTAAATTGAACAAAGTATAAATGATAAATATAGTAATGTAGTTATACTGCAATCATAAATATTCTAGACTATTGTAACGATCTGCACGAAGCAGAATATGGAGGCGGACACAAACGCTGAGGAGAGCGAGATTTATTAAATGGAATTCCAAAGGCAGAGTTGAAATAGCAGGCAGGGGTCATATCAGGCAGGCAGTCAGTCCGAACATGAAATATACACAGGCATACTAGAACAAGGAAACTAAGCACGACGGGGAAAACACGGAACAGGCAGATATACACGAAAAATGGAAAACACAAAGAGCAAACTCACGAACGGCATCAATGACAGAGAACAGGAATGAACAAAATAACCGATGACCAGACATGGGAGACACAGGAACTAATATACAAGGAACTACACTAGGAACAGGTGATAACAATGACGACACGGGCGTGGCAGACAATGGGAAACCATAGAAACAAGCAGAGTGGGATCCAGGAGCAGGGAACAACACAGACATGAGGGAACAAGGGAAACCGGAGTGACAGTTAGGAGAGGGGGTGTAGCCCTACGTGACAACTATACAAATACTAAATATATCCAAGGAATACCTAAATATGAGCACAAATTATTAAATAGAAAATGGCACCAGTAACAGCTATCAATCACTTTGAAGGCATCAGCTGGTCGTTGTCGAGGCTTCTTGGTTGACCCACTACCCCTCCCCCTTTTACACCTCTCCAGGCAGAGAGTCATTCCAAGTGACGAGCACATTCGCAGTCCAATAAAAACGACTGTAGCTTTGCAATTCGAAAACAGATGAGGTATCACAACGCTTCAATGTCACTGATAGGTCGAGAATTGTTTGTTGTTCTCATCAAAGGAGAGGATTATGCAATTGTGAGCAAGCAAATGAAGGTATTTACTAGGGGTGTGACGAGATCTCGTGTCTCAAGATCTCGTGAGACGCAACTCCGCGAGATTTCTCGTCGTATTAAAAATCTGTCTCGCGAGATTTGATGATGTCAGAATGATGTCGGAAAATACAGGTATTACTATTGAAGATGCACCTGCCACTCTCAAATAGTTTGTTTGGCAGCATTTTGGGAACCCGGCGTAAATGATAAATGGCAAGAGAGTGACTGGTAAGACGTGGACCATATGCAAACATTGTATGAAAATAATTCCGTACACCGCGACTAATACGAGCAGGATGCAGAGACATTTACAGCAGCACCACAGCTCAGTACTCTAATCAACATATCTCACTTGAACAGAGGTAGTAGGGACAGAAAGGCGCTTTGGGAAACTGAGACAGCGAAGGATATCGGGAGCAGTGTGGACATGCTAATATTCTTAAAAATGAACATGGCAGAGTAGTTGCAGCAAATTCAGTGACATACTTGTGTAGGTACCATGCTAAACCAGCAGGTGGCAGTACCACTGGCAACACATTGAACAAGCTTGCTCTGACAGAAGTAAGGGTGTGTCTAAAGTACGTGGTCTCCAGGTACTGATACCCTCATCAGCCATTCATCTCTCTCTCTCTGGTTTGACGGACACCGAGGTTAGACCTATTAAAGAGAGGCTCCGCCATTTCTCTCTCGCCGGTTTTCTTTATTGAGAGCACACGAAATTTGGTACGACTAACAGCAAACAGCTGAAAGACGTATTACTTCATTAACGAGCCCGATTTACACCAACCAACCGATCAACGTTACCGTGACAACAGATTCACCTAACTACTTCAATTAAGCTTGCTAATGTGGCCACACGGACTGAAACAAAGGCGATCAATTCCCTATCGGTAAACCGTGAACGAGACTCACATTCCTGGACTTCATAACCTGAAGGACTATTCCCAGCACACCTGGACGACGTTGCTTTTATCAACGAGGAGCCTGTGGTGGAAATTCACTCCTAATTCAGGGAGGACGACGAAACCACCCAAAATCCTCAACACGTGAGAGTCTTACCGCTGGGCATAGTTTATAAAAGGGCATAGTTACTTGAACTGTAGAGTTAACTAAGTTTTCTGTTAATACATTCTGAATGTGTTTAACTTTATTTCCATAGTCTTCATCAAGATATATATATACAAAGTTCTCTTTGCTGTGCATGCCACCATCTTTTATTTATCTGATTGACAACTTGTAGTCTTCCCCATTCTCAGACACACCACATTAATTTTTAGTTGTTTAGCCAGCGCCATTACTCTTTGTTCTGACCACGTTGGAATAAACCAGCTGAGCTCATTAACATACAGTCGCGCTGCTCTACTGTTTAAAGTCTGAGCCATTTTAGTTGCTTTGTTCTCTATAGAACTGAGATTACAAATCCCGCCTCCTCACATGCACACATTTACTCTCCTCCCCTTTTTACACACACACACACACACACACACACACACAGTGGCGCAAAAAGGGGGCATGCGTATGCGTATGCGCCGCATAGGGGCGCTGCACTATAGGGGGCGCCGAATCGCTGAGATATAATATTGAATTTGTGTCCATCTTACGTTCACCACACAACTTACGTCCCCCCCCCAACAAATTTCGTTCGCCACCCCAACCCCGGTCAACAACTTTCGTTCGGGGGGGGCGCCGATAGTATGTTTGCATACACCTCAGAAAGTATGTAATTGCAACCCTGCACACACACTAGATACCCAGTCTTCACTGTTAATATACTGATACCTGTTGATGCTGTTTGTGTTTTAGAATAGTTGGTTTTAAATAAATGTATTAAATAAATGGTTTTAAATAAATGTACCAAATTGTCTGTGTTGGTGTCATTCAAAAGTGGTTGTTGCCAAAACCTCCAAAGAATTCATAGTTAAATCCTTCAGATACCAATGTCAGGGCTGGGTCTAGGACCGTCCCTCCTGTCGCCAACAGAGGGCGTGCCCTGCCCACTCCAACCAGGGCTGGGTCCAGGACCGTCCCTCCTGTCGCCAACAGAGGGTGTGCTCTGCCCACTCCAACCAGGGCTGGGTCTAGGACCGTCCCTCCTGCCGCCACTAGAAGGAGTGTGCGCCTTCACGACCTAACGAGACGCAATCAGCAGTGAGGACCTGCAGCTGTGCCTTCCCCTATTTAACAGGCGCAGTTGCAGTGCCTCACTGCTGAGTTGTTTGTTGCCTCTTGCGCGTACTGCCAGCCGGTATACTACAAGTCTTTTGTACTCTGATCTCTCGTTTTTTCCCCTGTTCCCTTCGAGCCTCTCACCTGCGCCCTTCCTGGCCTACCTCAAGTTTTCCCCTCGCTGTACCCTTCCTATACAATTTATTATTTTGTTCGTTTGTGCTCCAGTTTCCTCTGACACGTTGAGTTATTTCCTCCGTGTGTTTTTGGTTCTCAGGTTTCATATATTTTGTTCGTTTGTGCTCTAGTTTTTACCGACACGTTGAGTTATTTCCTCCGTGTGTTTTTGGTTCTCAGGTTTCATTATTTTGTTCATTTGTGCTCTAGTTTTTACCGACACGTTGAGTTATTGCCTCCGTGTGTTTTCAGTTGGGGTTTTTCAGAGACTTTTCTGTTTTTATTTCCAGCGTTTCCCGCTCCTTGCGGAGGTCTCAGTTCGCTATTTGTGCTTTGAGTTTGCTCCTGAGTCCATCAAACAAACTCTGGATCCCGAGGACTCCCGTTACAACCAAACCATTAAGTACCTTTAGTTGATAACTAAACTTGTGGTTCTGGTATAATTAGAATATGAGACTGATTCTAAATTAATGAGACTGATTAATAATTAAGGTAAAACAAATTATATCTACTTTAAAGGATTAGTAGGTGAAACCCCTACACTTGGTCAGGCTCTGTTTGCACTATTTGCACTCTGTATTGACAGAGAATATTTTTTTGTTTTGCACATAATACAGTGAGTCCCCTCTTAACGACGGGTCTAGTTAACGACGGACCAGAGTTACGACTGACTTTTTATTTTATTGTGCGCGGAGGAGCAATGGCAGCACAGTGGAGAGTAGTGGAGTGTAGTGGAGTGTTGTGTACGATAAGCCCATCTCGGCAACGCGATCGATCTTTCTCACGCTGAACGCACGAGAACATTTAGTTTTTTTCTATACTGTATTTACGATCAAAGCGTATCTAAATCTAGGGTCGCGCTTAACGATGAAAACTGATTTACGACGGACTTTTCAGTCTCTTACATAATGTATGTTAAGAGTTATAATAAAACATTTCAAAATGCATGTTTAAAGTTAAATAAAAGTTAAATAAATGTCTGTTGTCCAGTCATATAATTTGTAATTTTAGTGTTCTTAAAATCTCGTCTCGGATCTCGTGAACCCAGTCTCGTGTCTCGTCTCGTGAGCTGAGTGTCTCGTCACACCCCTAGTATTTACCAACATTTTCTGTTTTAGTGATATTGAAGCTTTGTTAATAATTGAATTTTAGGTGACAAAACATGGTCATCTTACGTCGTAAACCTGCCTTTAAAACGGATATTTAGAAACCCACATGGTCCATGTGTTTTCAGCATGTAACACATGAATGTTGCAGAGCTAGGAGGTGGACACAAAAGCTGAGGAGAGTGAGATTTAGTAAGGGAAATTCCAAACCTTGAGTCGAACAGAATAGCGAGGGTCAGATCATTCAGGGAGTCAGAACGTTGAACAAGCAATGACATACTAACACACGGATTACTCACAAAACCAAGCAGGGAAAACGGAACAGGCTGGAACAAACGGGAAACACGAATCACAGACACAAGAGCTAGAGAACTAGAACAAAACCTTACAACTTTCACAAAGAATAACGAACTGCACAAAATACACAATGCTGGACAATGGAAACACTGGGACTATAAATACTCTAAACTTAAACAGACACAGCTGGAAACACTGATGACACGGGCGTGGCAGACGGGGGGGAAACCATGGAGACAGACAACAAGTTGGGATCAATGGGCTGGTAACAACACAGACACGCGAAACAGGGAAACCGGAGTGACAGCTAGGGGAGGGGGTGTAGCACTACGTGACAGCAACAACTTCAAAGCCAGATTTCTCCCAATCTGCTGCATGTAGACAGCTAAAAATTGGTATGCATGTAGATGACAGGAAATTTTGTATTTGTCTGGTTTGATTGAAAAGTTTTCAATGTTTAATACGTGAATTGATGTTCTAAGTTCGGTTCTAAGGTCTATGTTTCTGTGCTCCTTGGTTTAGTGTTGGTGTTGGGTTAGTGGAGGTGTTTTGTCCATTTTCTAGCTGCCCTGTTTTCTAGTTCTTGTTGTACATGTTGTTAGCTCTGGTATTTTGTCACTAGTTTGGGTTGGGCAGTGGCGGACTGGGGAGAAAAAGTTGCCCGGGAGTTCCTGCCAGACTGGCTCACTATGTGTGTGTGTGTATATATATATATATATATATATATATATATATATATATATATATATATATATATATAAAATCAGTAGCGAACCGTCACCATTAGACCTGGGCCCGCTCCCATTACACCCCCCCCCCCGAAAAAAAAATAGTTTCCTCTCCTAATTAACTGCAATTAAAAAATCATAAAAATTGAGACGACAGTACAGCTTTGGAAACGCAATAACCAATAATATCTGTACTAGATAACTTAAGCAAAATAAGGTTCCAACAAAATAAGCTTCACAGCTCCATGTTCCTCGGAAGCGGAATATGTAAACAACGCGCACGAGGGCATCAAAGGACTGAATCGAAACTAGCTAGCGGTGGTACGCTAACGACAGCTACCATCGCCACAGCGGGCGGAAATTATCATACAGTTAAGCCTGCCCACTAAGAGGGAAAATATGATTGGTCAATTTTACTGTCATTTGAAACTGGCATTGCGCTGAATTATAACTGCCAGGCCCTCTGTAAATAAACAGTCCTGATAGGGGGAGATACAGGCTCACAGGCTTCCACTTAACCCCTCAACTTCCAACACAGATTGAATAGACACGGTGAATAATTTATTTGCTTATATTTTTGTAATTGTTTAGATGTTGATTGTCAAACTGTAAGTAGGTAAAATAAAATTGGATAAATTTGTTTTAAGAATATTTTAGGCCCTCTGAGAGGGCGTAGTGGGCCCTGACGGTATATATATATATATATATATATATATATATATATATATATATATATATATATATATATATATATATTAGGGGTGGGAATTATTTACTATCTCACGATTCGATTCGATTCCGATTTTGGGGGGCATGATTCGATTCAAAATCGATTTTCGATTCAAAACGCTTTTCGATTCAAAAAACGATTTGATTTATAAAAATTTCTGCTTCAGTCTATAAAATCTGCATGATCTACTACAGTCTGCTTTGCAAGACTGAATGACAAATACAGAAAATAAAGTGTCTTTCACTTTTAATTAACAAAAATAATGTGCTTTGGTAAAATAATAATGTGCTTTGGTTGTGTTACCAAAATTCTTTAGCTTTCCAAAATTCCTGCTAAAAGGGAGTTTTGGCACCACCTACAGCGCTGTGCAGTCCCGCTAAAACTAAGGTTTCTGGGATATTCGCGGCAGAATAGACCATACACTGCTGCGAGTAAGTACTGTGTATGTAAGTACTGTGTATATATATATATATATATATATATATATATATATATATATATATGAAGAGTTTGATTCCAAAACGCGATAAACGCCGTTTTAAAAAAAATGAGTTAGAGCCAGAATCAGAATGGTATGTGACCACTCTTGAAAAGCCAATATTCAATTTTGATCAAAACGCCACATCCGCCGTGTAATACTGCCGTTTTCTCTCTTTCCTTCCAAAATGCAACAAACGCCAATCCTGATTTCCTGCAGAACGCCACATCTCCACTCATCCAATCACAGCGCACCAGATATAGAAACATCATAGAACGCGACCTGTTGAGCCGCCCGGCATTTCTTGTAGCCTACTTTGTTAGAATATATCTCGTTTTTCACTCTCAAAGTCCGCTAAAATGAACGGTTTTGATGGTATAGAGGAGCCTGTTCGTATAGCAGTTATACTATTTATGTTAATAGTTATACTATTTTCACTATGACTGTAACGGGTGCGAGGGAGTCGAGGATGCAAAGATGAGGTGCGTTCAAAAGCTACGTTTATTGAGCTTGACGTAGGACACACTCACGGCGTCTTGAAACAGCTGTCAATCACACTGACAGTAAACACTCACGGTGCATCAAAACACCAGTAGAACACACTAAACAGTACACGCTCATGGCGTGCTGACACGGTTTAACACACAAAACAAATGTCACGTTAAAGACGAGCACCAAACGATACAAACACACACACTATATACACGTAGCCTAACAAGCACCGCGTGAAACACATTAGTCTAACGAGACAAGTGAACACACACACACGGACGTACATACAAAGACACGGAGAACATAAACACACGCTCGAAGGGAGGGGTTCGGGGCTGTAGCGTGACAATGTCTTGTTCGTTAATGAAATGTTTTGAAATTTGTGTTTTTAGGCCCAATGAACAATTTACAGTTATTTATTATTGTATTTTGCACATTGTCAGTCAAAAAAATGTTCAATTGATGCCAAAGGATATACAAGACATTTTGAAAAAAAGATGAGATGGATTTATTGCGTTTTGCGAAAAAACAAATTGTTTTTTTTAAATAAATCTTTAAATATTAAAATCTTGATTTGATTTGTGTTTTTTTAACCTTAGTATGGTATTTGATAGTTTGAAACAGAAAAGTGGTTTTCAGCCTACCACTTTCTTGCTAAAGAAAACACATTTTTACTCAAATTGATCAAAATGGATTTATAGCGTTTTGGAACCAAACTCTTCATATATATATATGGCATAACAAAATAACTAACAAACTTAACAACTTGACCCTGACAAAATACAGGGGAAAAACAACTGGAAAGCTACTGAAACCTACATTGTTCACTCAGTGAGTAGCCTCTGCAGCTTTTCTTTTTTCCTCTCTCAGCTTTTCAGCGCCACCTTTACGTTTCGTAGTTTGTTTAGACCCAAGCTTAGACTGCTCCATCTTTACGGCAATGCAGACTTATTTTTTCACGTTTCAGTAGTGTCAACCGTGTCGCGGAGGGATCATATTGTCACGGTACAGCCCCTGACCCCTCCCCTTTGGGCGTGTGTTTATGTTGTCTATGTCTAGTTGCCTGCGTCTGTGTATCTCCGTGGGTGTGGTTGTGTCCGAGTGTGTTCATCAGTCTCACCTGGGACTCATCTAGTGATCACTCAGGGTTTATGTGGTCTGTCTATTTAATGTGCTTTCGCGCAGTGTCCAGTGCTCGTCTTTGTCTGAGTCTTACACGTAAGTGTGTGTGTTTTGTTATATGTGCGCTATTTGCGCTAAGAGTTGTCTCAAAATAAATGTGATGTTAGTGAATGCGTCGGACTTCGAGCCTCTTCCTTTCCCACGCTCCCGACGTTACACACATGATGAGTTAGACCAGTGGTTCCCAAACTTTTTCTGCCGTGCCCCCCTTTAGTAGATGAGAATATATTTTTTTCTGATCTCCGCTGCATACCGTCAGCCCACATCAGCTGGCCCTGTCCGCGGCCGCGGTCCAACTCGTTCATGTGTTTACAGGCTCAGTCCGCAGCCGCGCGCTGAGCAGGTTTGCCTGACTGAAGTGGGGGAGAGGTAATAGGCACCGTTAAACAGCAGAGTGACTACGGGCCGGGGCCGCAGTGCGCGGCAATAGCTCCTCTATGGGGTGAGTTAAACCACCAGCGGCCGGCTGCCCGGCGGCCCACAAACCCACTGGCCCACCGGGAAAATCCCCGGTAGTAATGTATGCCAGTCCGCCCCTGGGGTTGGGTTAGGATTTAGAGATTAAGTTATTGTTAGGATTTTGTCTTTTATTAATAATTCATATGGATCTCCTGCACTTGCATCTTGCCCACAGTTACTCCCTGTGGCACACGTTACACAGTGAGTACTGTGGGTGAGTACTGTGGGTACCATGAGTGACTACCGTGAGTACTGGCAGGAGTTGCAACATATCTACAGGACAAGAGAGAACTGATGCGAACAACTATGACTTTGAAAGACTGAATTGCCACAGTGTATGAAAATGATATACAACATTTTTGCCTTAACAATAGACATGGAATTTTTTTTTGTTACCAAAAACGTGAAACTCAGAATCCTTCAGTTATTCATGCTGAGAAATTGAATGGAATTAAATACAAGAAAATAGTATGAATTATTTTAATAAATTAATGCTTAAATAAATAAGAATTATGTTCAATTTTACTAGAATCTGAGAATTGTTACCAGCAGGTAAGAACAGATTTATGTACAGTTTTGGAAGGTTTGGAAGAACCTTAAACACTTTCAGAGAACAGATCAGCTGAACTGCACTCACATTATAGAGTACAGTGGTCCAGCCCTCCATGGTGATGCACTGGAACACAGTGAGCACTGCAAACAGGATGTTGTCAAACTGGGTGATGCCGTCGTTTGGTCCGATCCATGTCTCACTGCACCTGTACTTGTTTGGGCACTGTCTGACTCCACAGGGGAACTCATACTCCCACATAGCCACTGTCTCGTTCTCTATAGGAAGTCAGACACATACAAATGAAACAAAAATGGGTGTGTTTGCTTGTGTGTATGGGTGTGCGTGTATGTGTGTGCATGTATGTATGTGAATTTGTGTGTGCGTGTGTATGTGAGTATGTGTGTGTGCGTGTATGTATTTCCATGTGTGTGTATGTGTATGTATTTGAGTGTGTGTGTGCGCGCGTGTGTGTGTATGTATGTGCGTATGTGTGTGTGTATGTGTGAGTGAGTGTATTTGTGTATGTGTGTGTGTATAGGTGTGTGTACTAGGATTGCAGCGGTAACCGGTTTCACGGTATACCACAGTATTAAAATGCACGGTTATCATACCGTGTGTGTTTGCTTATTACCAGTAAAAGGCAAGCCAGCGGAGAAATTCACCCGCGCATGCGCAACTCCGCTCCGGTTCAGCTACTCAGCACCAGTGATGGCTAAGTTACTTTGAGAAAGTAATCCGATTACTGATTACTCCTTTTAAAAGTAACTTAGTTACGTTACATATTACTTGATTTTAAAAGTAACTACGTTAGATTACAAGTTACTTTAGTAGTTACATTCAGCAGCAAAATAAATTTTTCCAATACTCACTTTATTGGAAGTGCATTTTTAACAGTAACAATGTATTGAAGCAGGTTCGGTAACCGAGGCAGAAACTGCTTAATCCAAAAATCCCGAGGAGGGAAACTTTATTGATAACACAACCCTGGCGCGCGCAGTAACCCCCCCAGTGTCACTTAAAGGGCAAGACTCGCCGGGAGGAGCAGGAGTCGCTACAGTATATCCTGACATTACGTTTGTGTAGCTGCACGGTATTATTTGTAAATTTATTTGTAAACGTAATACAAGCGAACTGGGGTGGATTTCCCAAAACGTTCGTAGCGCCAAGTACTTCGTAACTTTGTATGAAGCTACGAACGTTTTGGGAAACCCACCCCAGTTCAGTCAGACAGCTATTTGTTGTGAAATGAAATACCATTACAATTTCAAGCATTTTAAAGTAGGCTACGTTAGTCAAAATTCCAGCACTTTTCAAATGTGAAACACAAAGCAACATTAAAATTGGTCAGGTAAATGTTCCTTCCCCTGTTTTTGAGGGGTGTTTCTTTATACTAACACACATCGTTACGGGAGGACACTGCAAAAAATGACTTGTAAAACGTGCTCGCGCTCTCACAGGGTCGCGCGCAGCGTGCGGAGTCGAGCGCTACGGTCAGACGCAAAAGTAGAACTGAGCCAAGAAGAAAGCAAAAATATATATTTTACTAGGGAAAATATAAATAGTAACGCACAGTTATTTGGATAAGTAACTTTAATCTGATTACTGGACTGGAAATAGTAGCGCGTTATATTACTCGTTACCAAAAAAGTGGTAAGATTAGAGTAACGCGTTACTGACATCACTGCTCAGCACACAGCGGTGAAGGGCAGAAAGTGCATTAGACTTAACAAATTTTTTAACAAAAAAAAAGGCTAAACTAAAATAAGGGGCGAAAATGACATAATCGCGGTGGCTCCGCCCGTGCGTGAGCGCCTCGCATGCTGTCAATTCGCAAGGTCATGCACCTCTCGAATTTTGTAACTTCTCGTGCGCCTCAGCGCATGTTCATGTTCAAGTCATGTTTGCAGGGTTCATACACCTTTACAAGGTGGAATTCAAGGACTTGTATGTCACTTTCAAGGTCCATTTCAATATTTCCCAGCTCGTTAAACTTAATTAAGTTAAATATTTATACATATACTCGAAATTATTTGAAATAATTCACTTTTTTATCACATTATTTAATGGTGGTTTATTTTCAAAACGCCCAATCTTAACGTCTTCACGTTCTCTCATATTTCGTCCTGGAATTACAAGAGGTTCATATTTGTTAACGTAATACAAGAGAACTGTTCAGTCAGACAGATATTTGTTGTGAAACAAAGTAGTTACAATTTCAAGCATTTTCAAGTACTAGCCTAAATTCCAGCACCTTTTAAACCTGAAACACAGGTAAATGTTCCTTCCCCTGTTTTTGAGGGGTGTTTCTTTATACTACCACATATTGTTTCGGACAACACTGCAAAAAATGTAACGCGCCAAGTATGAACGCTTCCGCCGATCGCGGAGGTTCACGCGAGGTGTGCGGAGTCATGCGCTACGGTCAGTATACACCTAGCTTTTTAAGGTCCTTGCTTTCACTGGATGTGAAAGACGCCATTAATTTACATGCGTTCAATTTCAAATTCTGACGTGTCTGTTTTTCATATGTTAAAACCAGACTCGGTGTTCTTAAAATCATGTCAGAAATAAATCCTCTCTTTCTGCAGTATCTGGTTATATTCCAACTTGGCAGTAAAACGGACGGTTACAACAGTTGTTGATCAGACACTGACCCAGGCTCAGTTTATCAGATATTAAATAATTTAAACTTAAATAATTGTAGGCCTACTGAAATCATGATGATTTATGATTTAGGTTTCTCTAATTTTGCAGTATTTATATAAACAGGTGTACAGCTTATTTTTTTTAAAGGAGACATTTTGTATACAATAGTTCCAGGTTTCTACAATAAATAGTTCACTGAACAAAAAAAAAACTTTTTTTGTAAAAGTGTATCTTTTAATAATATATGTAACAAACTGTGATACCGTGATAACCGTGATACCGCGGTATTTTCTGAGACGGTTATCATACCGTGAAAATCTCATACCGTTGCAACCCTAGTGTGTGCGTGTGTGTATATATGTGTGTGTGTGTGTGTGTGTGTGTGTGTGTGTGTGTGTGTGTGTGTGTCAGCAGTACCACGTATGTCTGCTCCAGGCACACAGGTGCTGTGAAGGCGGCCGCTGTAGAACTCCAGGCCGATGATGGCGAACATTAGAATAGCGAAGAAGAGCAGCAGACCGATCTGGAGCAGCGGCACCATGGCCTTCATGATGGACTTGAGAACGATCTGCAAACCTGACCACACACAGCCTGATCACATTCTTATATTCATATGGAAGAAGTACACTAATACATTGCATCCCCTGAACCCAAACCAACACTAACCCAACACCAAAACCTTCACTAACCCAACACTAACACCAACACCTTAATTAACCCAACACTAGCTCCAATACCTTCACTTAACCAAACACTTACTCCAACACCTTCACTAACCCAACACTAACACCAACACCTTAATTAACCCAAACACTAGCTCCAACACCTTCACTAACCAAACACTAACTCCAACACCTTCACTAACCCAACACTAACACCTTCACTAACCCAACACTAACACCTTAACTAACCCAACACTAACACCAACACCTTAATTAACCCAACACTAGCTCCAACACCTTCACTAAACCAACACCAACACCTTTACTAACCCAACACTAACATCAACACCTTCACTAACACCAACACTTTCACTAACCAAACACACCTTCACTAAACCAACACCAACACCTTCACTAACCCAACACTAACACCAACACCTTCATTAACCCAACACCAACACCTTCACTAACCCAACACTAACTCCAACATCTTCACTAACCCAACACCAACACCTTCACTAACCTAACACCAACACCTTCACTGACCCAACACCTTTACTAACCCAACACTAACATTAACACCTTCACTAACCCAACACTAACACCAACACTTTCACTAACCAAACACACCTTCACTAACCCAACATCAACACTAACACCAACACTTTCACTAACCCAACACTAACACCAACACATTCACTAACCCAACACTGACACTTTAACTAACCCAACACCTTCATTAACCCAACAATAACTCCAACACCTTCATTAAACCAACACTAATACCAACACCTTCCGCCTTTGGGAGCGAAGACCAAATTTTGTTAACAAGATGTCTACTTAATGATGTACCATAATGATGTAAGCAGAGGCGTACTGGGAATACCAGATACCAGAGCAGAGACATACTGGGAATACCAGAAACCAGAGCGGAGACATACTGGGAATATAAGAAATCAGAGTGGAGACGTACTGGGAATACCAGAAACCAGTTTGAGAGGCCGCAGCACCCTCACTGCTCTTAGTGTACGCAGATCCACTGGGATGTTCATATGGGCTCCTGCAGTGGCCAGAATCCTGCAGATACAACACACACACACTTACAACAGACGCATAGTTATAAAACAACACACACACTTACAACAGATGCATAGTTATAAAACAACACACACACCACTTACAACAGATGTATAGTTATAAAACAACACACACACACTTACAACTGATGTATAGTTATAAAACAACACACTTACAACAAACGCATAGTTATAACACACACACAACAGATGCATAGTTATAAAACAACAGACACCACTTACAACAGATGTATAGTTATAAAACAACACACACACTTACAACAGACGCATAGTAAAAAAATATATATATACACACACCTACAACAGATGCATAGTTATAAAACAACATACACACCACTTACAACAGATACATAGTTATAAAACAACACACACACACACACTTACAACAGACGCATAGTTATAAAACAACTACACACACGCTTACAACAGACGCATAGCTATAAAACATCACACACACACTTACAACAGATGCAGTTTTATAAAACCAGCTTGGCAGCATGTACTGTCCCGGTGTTAACTTCTGCAATGTGCCCGCTCACGCACGCACAAACACACACACACACACACGGTCCCGGTTTCTTCTCCACCTGCGTCTGCTCCTGGTCTTATCTAGTCCTGTTTTGGCTCCTGGTCCATGCTGTGGTTTTGTTTCGTTTCTGTATTGTGCTTCGGGGAGTGGGAGGTGCTGTCATGGTTTCAACCCTCCTCACATCCTTGTCTCCATGGTTACCCTGACTTTACTTTTACTGTTTTGGTTATTATGTATTTTGTTTATTATTGTTTTTGTTTGTTGTGTTTTGTTTATATATTCTGTATCTTGTTCTGATTCTGCTCATCTTGGTAATTTGACACTAGATTGTCTCAAAGTCCCAGATTTGTCCTTAATAATCTCAATCTTCTCAGCAAGTGAGTCCACCTTTCACTCCACATTACAGACACGCTATTTGACACAATGTGTAGCCAAAGCTCACAAAATCACCAAGTGAAATCAGATGCGGTAACTGAGCACAGAACAAACAAAAAAACAGGACAAAAGTGTTTGGAGCCTAACCCTAACCCAACACAATGAAATATTACAAACTACAACCTGTATTGATAACTGTTTCATCAAATAGAGGAAGACGAATTTTATGGGAGGTATTCCATTGCCGTTTCTAGTAAAACGTCAGCCATGTCGCTGTGTGCTGCCCTCTCTGGATTTCACGGGAGGTACTGTAGTTGTAGCTCCGCCTACTGTTCATTTACATGTATTTGCATGCTGGTGAAGTTGAAAACGAAAATGAAAAGTGGAAAAAGAAAATGAAAAGTGGAAAATGAAAAAGAAAATCACCAGCAGGTAGCGCCAATCCTCCTTTTTAATTTTCATTTTATATTTGTCACATATGACCCGTGCTCGACTGAAAAAATTAATTGCAAATTAAGTGATTTCATTTTATTTTTAATTTTGTCATAATATTTTCACACATGTATGGAAAAAGAAATGGCAAAATGGTACTTTCATTTTCATTTTAGTGTTTTCATTTTAGTTTTATTATTGGCAGGAAATACCTCCCATAGAATTTGACCTTTTTTGATCAAGTTCGCTTTTACTGTTTGCTTATTATTGGAAAATGTTAAAATGAAACTAATTAGCTGTAACAGCATCTGTTCCACACAAAACTACACAGGAGCCATGTTGTCCTGCAGTGTGAAGCCACTGAGGTGTCAGCCATTTTAATTAAGACCTGAGAAAGGAATTTAAATAGCAGCGCTAGAATGAGAATGAAAGCACTCATAAGAAACTCTGAACAAATGAGCCTTTTCGTCACAGATGAAAAACGACAATATTAATTTAGTTCAAGCTAAATCTAGATGTAATAAAGCTTTTTAAATGTTAGGTTAAATGATGGACAAATAATAGTTAATTCATACAGAACTGCCAACACATTCAACATTAATGAACATTGCATTAATTCTAACCCTAAACCCATTTAAGACACTGACCCTAATCCTAACCCAGGTGATGCACTGAGTTTAATGAAAATGAAACACTGACTGCAGCAGAAACAACCACTCTGTCTACACATTTATGACAGTTAGTGAAGTATTATAACCGTGTGTGGTTGTGTGTGTGGACAATGCAGCACTCTGTGGGTTTAAGGATGATGTGAGACAGCCAGTCTCCACACACACACCCTCCCCACACACACACACACACACCTTCCCCACACACACATAAACCATAGCCTCTACAACAGCATCATCCATAGAGACTAACCCTAACTGCTCCAAACACACACACACACAAACACACACACACACAGTCCTGTCTGTCACGGTGCATTGCTGTAATTAATTACCCATCTCTCCCTGGCTGTGGACTGCTGGCTCTCACACAGCACTGACACTATGACAGATGGCAGATGAATGATTAAGACACCAGCAGATCAATTATTCATCAGGGCTAAAGACCAAACACTCAACTAATTGTCACAGTCAGAAAAAGAGACAGAGCAGAAATGCAACAGAAATATATAGATAAAAGGTCAGTGTGCAGAACTACCACACACAGCAACCACACACTCACACGCCCACAGAAACCAAGCACACAGCAACCGCACGCGCACACAGCAACCACACACACAGCAGCCATGCAGCACCACTATAGCCCAATCCAAATTTGTGCTACATTTGCAGACTCAGTTTCCTTTGAGTCATCACTGTGGAAGCATTATACACTACCGTTCAAAAGTTTGGGGTCACTTAGAAATGTTCTTATTTTTGAAAGAAAAGCAGTTTTCTTTTCAATTTAGCTAACATTAAATGCATCAAAAATACACTCTATACATTATTAATGTGGTAAATGACTATTCTAGCTGTAAACATCTGGTTTTTAATGCAATAACTACATAGATGTATGGAGACCCATTTCCAACAACCATCACTCCAGTGTTCTAATGGTACATTGTGTTTGCTAACTCTGTAAGGAGACTATTGGATATTTAGAAAACCCTTGAAAACCCTTGTGCAAGTAGGTTAGCACCGCTGAAAACAGTTTTGCTGATTAGAGAAGCTATAAAACTGACCTTCCTTTGAGCTAGTTGAGAATCTGGAGCATTACAATTGTTGGTTCGATTAAACTCACAAAATGGCCAGAAAAAAACAACTTTCAATTGAAACTCGACAGTCTATTCTTGTTTTGAGAAATGAAGTCTATTCCATGCGAGACATTGCCAAGAAACTGAAGATTTCCTACAATGTGTGTACTACTCCCTTCAGAGGAGAGCACAGACAGGCTCTAACCAGAGTAGAAGGAGAAGTGGAAGGCCCCGCTGCACAACTGAGCAAGAAGACAAGTACATTAGAGTCTCCAGTTTGAGAAATCGATGCCTCACAGGTCCTCAACTGGCAGCTTCATTAAATAGACAGCGCTTGATTGGAGCCAATTTCATCCTGCAACAGGACAATGACCCAAAGCACACCTCCAAATTATGCACAAACTATTTAGAGAAGAAGCAGGCAGCTCCGGTAATGGAGTGGCCAGCGCAGTCACCAGATCTCAACCCCATTGAGCTGTTGTGGGAGCAGCTTGACCATATGGTACGAAAAAAGTGCCCATTAACCCAATCAAACTTGTGGGAGCGGCTTCTGGAAGCATGGGGTGAAATTTCTCCAGATTACCTCAGCAAATTAACAGCTAGAATGCCAAAGGTCTGCAATGGTGTAATTGCTGCTAAGGGAGCATTCTTTGATGAAAGCAAAGTTTAAAATAGAAAATTATTTCAAATAAAAAAAAAAAACATTATTTCTACCTTGTCAATGTCTGGACTATATTTCTAGACCTAATTCCATTAGGGGTGGGAAGCGATTAAAAATTTATCAAATTAATTAGAAGCTTTGTAATGAATTAATCGAAATTAATCGCATTTTAATCGCATTTCAGTATTTAACATGAGAAATATTAGTTTAAGTTTGAATGATGAATGAATCATCAATTTATTTATTTTTCCACCAGTCTAATATACAGACCAATAGATGAGTGCAGAAAACAGAGCAAACAGTTTTCAGAACACTGGAAATTCTGACCAAAAATGTTGTTTAATTTTGGAAGTTTTGCTCAGGATATTGGAAAAATAAGAAGGATTTAAGTAAATCAGAAGATGTTTTTAAATACCATTTTAGATGGTATACTTTTTCTTTAATTTTCCAGGCCTCTGCCACAGGCATCTCCATAGTGCCTAGAAGTGGTCTTCTGCATGCTCAAAGCAAATGACTGGATCTTCCATTCATCATCTATAATATGAGCTGTCACACCAAGATAATTCTTGTTGCTAACAGAGGTACAGTGATCCCCAATCAGAGACACATTTGTGGCGCTCTTCACAATAACCTGTTTTACTTCCCTTTCCACATCATACAGGATTTTCTTCGACATTTTCTTTCTGGATGGCAGTTCGTAACTTGCATCAGTTGACGCAATTTGCAGCGCTTCTTGTAAGCCTTTATTTTCGACCACAGAGAGCGGACAACACTGCAAATAATGTGACGCGTCAAGTTTAAACGCCTCCGCCGCTCGCGCGAGGTGTGCGGAGTCGCGAGCTACAGTGACTCGTGAAAGTTTATTCCAGGTAATTTAAAAACCAGGACATTTCCCCACTTAAAAAAAACCCAGGACGCCCGGGACAGGATGTGAAATAAGGACATGTCCTGGGAAATACGGACGTTTGGTCACCCTATCGTACTAGGAATACATTTAGCAGCTAAGTTATCATTACTGACCTGCGCGTTAGCCCCAACATGTTTTGCGTTGAGGTGGTAACGAAGGGTGGAAGTGCTCCTGTGATAAACTAACTCCTTCCTACATGCAAATAACACTATTTTTGTTTTTACTTCCATCTGGAAGTTTCCCATCCACCAGCGTAGCCTCTTCAGTAATCTCCATCATGCTCATCTTATTGTAAATCCATATAATCTGTATGCCTGGAATATGGAGAGGAAACAGTGCCAAATTGAAATGTAATCCCTACTAGGCAAAAGTGGAAATGCAATCCACAAAATGCATTGCTTTTCCATACAAACATGCAGAATACGTGCCAAAATGAAATGCAAAAGCACTATTACATTACATTTCAATGCACGTTATCTCTTTATTGAAAAACAATACACAAGAATTTGCATTCAAAACCAAAACGCTGAATTTGTGCCAGAATTAAATATAATACAGCTCGAAATGTAATCACAACACAGAGGTATTGCAATAACTGCAATAAAGAATAAAGAAAAAACCGAAAAACCGAGACGACAGTATAGCTTTAGAAACGCAATAAACAATAACATTTGTACTAGATAACTTGTTAAGCAAAATAAGTTTCCAAACAAAATAAGGTTTCACAGCTCCGTGGTTCGCGGAATATGTAAATGAGGACGTCAAAGGACTTAATCGAAACTAGCTAGCGGCGGTGCTAACGACAGCTAGCGTCGCCACAGCGGGCGGAAATTATCATACAGTTAAGCCCGCCCACTAAGAGGGAAGATATGATTGGTCAATTTTGCTGTCATTTGTAATTGGTATTGCGCTGAATTATAACTACCAGGCTCTCTGTAAACGAACAGCGGGCATCACAGTGCTGATAGGGGGAGACACAGGCTCACAGGCTTCCACTTAACCCCTCACCTTCCAACACAGATTGAATAGACACGGGTGAATAATTTATTTGCTTATATTTTTGTAATTGTTTAGATGTCGATTGTAAAACTAAGTAGATAAAATAAAATTGGATAATTATATATATAATGTTTTAAGAATATTTTAGGCCCTCTGAGAGGGCGTAGAGGGCCCTGACGGTTCCCCACTTCCGTTGTCACGCTACGGTCCCCGAACCCTTCCTTTGGGGCGTGTGTTAACGTTGTCTGCGTCTATTCGTCTGCGTCTGTGTACCTCCGTGGGTGCGGGTGCGTCTTGTCATTATCCGTCTCACCTGTGGCTCGTCTCGTCATCACGTGGGGTTGGTGTGGTCTGTCTATTTAATGTGCGTTCGCGCAGTGTCTTGTGCTCGTCGTTGTCTATGTTCTGCACGTCGTGTTTGTGTGCTGAATGTTTCTCGTGCGCTATTGCGCAATCTTTATTTACAATAAACGTAACCATGAGTCAACCAGCGGATCCGTGTCTCTTCCGTCTGCCGCCGGCCACCGTTACATCCGTAAGGTATTTCAGACATAAATGTCTCCTTTAAATGTAATGATCACGAGTGTTACGGTTATTCTGGTCGTGTTCGTTGATCCGGTTGTATTCCTTTCCATGTTTTCTGTGTTTCTTTGTTTTGTTTTATGTTCATGTCTACGCCCCGTTCTGCCCCTTGGTTTTAATTTATTTCCCCTGTGTCTTGTTTCAATCTCTTTTGGGATGTATTTAAACGCATTCTTTCATCCAGTAGGTGTGGGTTATTGTGTTTCGTCTGCATGTGTTAGTTTCTTCCTGGGGTCTTGTTTGATCATTTAGAAGTTTCTGTTTCTTTGGAATCTCCTGAGATAATCATCATCCTGCTCCGTGGTCTGTCTTATTCAAATGTTGAGTAGTTTCCTTGTATAGTTGTGATTGTCTTATCTGGTTTATGTGATTAGAGTATTTTATGTATTAGTGTTCGGTTGTTCAATGTGTGTGTGTGATCTTTAATGTTTCTTAGTGTTGTTCTGTTGTGTAGGACGCCTGGATGTTTAATATGATCGTGTATTGACACCGTGCATGTTTGTGTCTGTCGAGTAGCGATGTGTTGATTTAAAGATACAGATGAAGTAAGTGTTGTTTTGCATGACGATTGTTTCTTCCTTCCTTGAGTGTTTATCCGGATTAGTTGCTGGTGGTTAAGTCATTGTTGTGATGTCAGTCTTGTCCATGTATTTTGTTGTTTTGTTTCGGTAGTTTAGTTTTGTTAATCTAGTTTCTTGTTTTGTGGCGTGAGCGTCAGTAGAGTGTTCTTGGGTCTTGTGTCCTGTTATTGTTTGCATTAAAAGAGTGTTTTGATCAATATGCCTCGTCGTTCTCGTAAACAAGTTTTGGGTCTACGTTTAGGCAAATTGTCTTTATCTGAGAGTGCACCAGTCTCATCTTTCTCGCAGTCGTGTCTTTTCTCTGAGCCCGCGGACGTTAGAACGTTACAACGAGATTGATTTAAACACTGATGTGATGAAAACATGCCACAATGAAAAGTAAAAGCTCCAGTGTGTGTGGATTTGTATTTAAAGAAAGAAACTCTGAATTCGTGCCAGAAGCCACCTTGAAATGCAATCGACTGAACGTCATTGTATTCCACTGTGTGTCTATGCGAAGCTGTATTCGTGCCAGAATGAAATCTAATCACTGTCCAATAGGAACGCTCGCCTGAATTTGGGGCGGGGCTTAGACTCCAGTCAGAAGCAATCGCTCGTAGTTGGACTTGAAAGCAGCAGAAATGTCTTTTCACGACAGAATAAAAGAGGAAATAGTCTACAGTCTAATTGGACAAATTGAGGCTGGTGCAGTTACCGACGACTACGTGCTTAACTTGATTAAGCTGAAGGTGCTGGACAATATTAAAAATGGACCTTGAAAGTGCCATACATGTGCTTGAATTCCACCTTGTAAAGGTGGATGAACCCTGCAAACAGCGCTGAAGAGCGGAACGCGACCTCGACACGCCACAGCGGAGCCCCGCGATTGCTACCCGTATTTTCCAGATTATAAACCGCTACTTATTCCCTCACGCTTTGAACCATGCAACTTATAATGAGGTGTGGCTTTTCTGTAGATGTTTCTTCACCCATCAGTGGTGGAACAGAAAGTCAATCAGGTGGTAGGACAAAGTTGTAAATCAAATAAGAAAGTGCTCATTTTCATTTAACTTGTGCAAGCAGCAGGCACGACGGAGAATTTTTTTCAAACGAACGTGTTGTGCAAAATTCCGACTCCCCTCGTTTGCACACGCATAAAAACGCTACAGATATTCGGGAGTTGCAGTGATTTTAACTTAGTTCATTGAGCACTCTAGTTTTGTCCTAACTAGATATTTAGACATAATGGTCAGAGGTGAACTTCGTATAGCCAGTGTATATTTTATTTAAAATAATTAACATCCTTGAGCCAGTGTGGCTTTGGACATAGATAATTCCGTGCCATTTGGTGTGATGGATAATTAAAGTCTAGCTCTTATTTATGCATAGAAACATAAATCGACAATATAATCTGTAGCATCTTTATGCGCGGATAAGCGAGTGGAGTCTGTCAGGCATCGTTCAGAAACTGATCAGTTCAGTTAAACGTACAATGAGTCCCCGCTTAATGATGGGTTTAGAGACTGAAATGTCCGTCGTAAAGCAGCTTTTGTCGTTAAGCGTGACCCTAGATTTAGATACGCTTTGATCATAAATACAGTATAGAAAAAACTAACAATGTTCTCGTGCGTACAGCGTGAGAAAGAGTGATCGCGTTGTCGAGATGGGCTTATCGTACACTACAGTCCACTACACTCCACAATCTTCGCAGTTTGAGATTCGTTTGGTTACTTATTCGCAGCTCCTTATTCAGCAGCTGAAGTTGGTTCCTTATTCAAAAAAGTTGTGTTAACGATGCGTGTTTGCTGCGCACTTTGTTTAAAAGAGATAGATTAAACAAACGAGCATAGGAGCATACATTTAAGAGGTTATTGTTTCCCATACTGATTTTGTGAATGTAGAAAAAAGAAAATAAAAATTTAATGAAAGCATTCCTTTTTAAAATGGTTTCTAATTCAAGTCGTTCCAACTGTACGTGATTTGTACATGATGATTGAATTCGTCAGCATTTCTAAAGTAAGGAAAAATAATCTTAGATTTGAAAACTAAAAACACAGAAATGCTGTTCTACAACACAAATTAATTGGAAGAAGAAATACCCGCACACAACATGGCATATTGAGCAGTGGGCATATAGGTGAACGGATTTAAAGGGGCAGGTTCAGAGGCTTATTGATGGTGGGCCAGAGTAATAACAAATGCATCATGAAGAACAGGTCACTCCCTAAGAGAGGAACCTGATTTTAGCCTGATCTATCATCATTTTATACCTCAAATCTAACTGGAAACACAGCATATTGAGTAAAGCGCACTGAAATGATTCAGATGGGCAAGTTCAGAGGTCTGCTGTATGCCTATAAGGCGTCGGGCCAGACAAATAACACATGCATCATACATAAAAGGTTGCTCTCTGTAAGAGAAACCTGATTTTGGCCTGGCCCAGCATCATTTTATGCCTCAAATCTAACAGGAAACATGGCATATTGAGTAAAGCGCACAGGGGAAATGGTTCAGAGTGGCAAGTTCAGAGGCCTGCTGTATGCCTTTCGTATGATGCATGTGTTGCATGTAATTTGTTACTGTACTTAAGTAACATTTCCATGTATCTGTACTTTACTCAAGTAATTTTATTTGGTAAGACTTTATACTTTTACTTCACTACATTTTAATGCAAAATTTTTTAGTTTTCACTTCGCTACATTTACAGAAACATATCGTTCCTTTTTTATTTTTAAATCAACGCTTAATAAAATACCGACAAGTCAAAGCGCTCAGTAAGAGATTAAGATTTGTACGCTAAATGGCTGAGGATCTGACATGGCTGCAACAGATGGCTTCCCCCAACACTCCTGGCCTTATTTAGCCCAAATGTTTGAATTCCTCGAAAAGAAAAATGATTCGTATTCCTTCAAGTGTCTCCTCTGCATTCTGAAGAACACATCGCTGTCATCATTTATGAACTCGCCGTCAAACTTGAAAATACACATCGAGGTAAGTTCGCCATTAGATGAGTACTACCAACAGAGTGGTTCAAATACCTTGGTTAATTATATCACATCGAAATACACTACATTTAACAGATGCTTTTATCCAAAGCAGTGTGCTAGTACCCAAATTGCAATCTGTGGAGATGCTAAGCGCTAGTTTAACACAGGAGACTCCCACATCAAACGTTAAAGCCGGAGACACATACACGTGAATTTGGCCAAGCGAAGCGAACTTCGCAATTCTCCAGTAGCGGTATTAACCAGAGACCGTATATATAAGTGGACTGGACGACACGAGTGAAAAGTGAAGCCTCCGTGTGTCAGCTGCCCTCTAGTGGCTGGCTGCAGTACAACTTTTAACTCCGCCCATTCCCATGTAAGTGAACGGGCCGGACGACAAACTTTGAATTTTTATTACACGTAAAATAAGTTTTTTGAGCAATTATATTTTGTCAATGACCTTAACACGGACGAAAGTGGAGGTCATAAAGGCTCCAGAGCACTGCGCATTCTTTTTTGCAATAATTTCTATAGCTTTTAAACGGTCCTTCATAAGACCACCAAACAAGTTGTATTACATAAAGTGCATGATGTACGACAATCTCCAAATCTTAGCTGGGTATTTACACCTTGCACCTATTTGTGGTGGTCAGTTAATATCTTATTTCAATAGCTTAAACGGTCCATCATAAGTCCACAAATAAATTGTATTATACTACATAAAGTGCATCTTAAACAACCTACAACTCTTTGGTGTGTATGTATACCTTATTTATACATTTCAGTAGCTTTGAATGTTTGTATTTTTATTGAAAATATGGTAGTGATGTTGAGCTCATCCTTATAATAAAGGGGACTACTTTGCATAGGCAAGAATGTGTGTTGGGTAATTGAATCAATGGCAATGGAAATTTTTAAACAAAAACTGCCAAACACAAATGGAGATAAAAGTTATTAATACAAATTCAAGAGGTTGTTGTTTAGAATGCACGTAATTTAATACAACTTGTTTGGTGGTCTTATGCTAGACAGTTTAAAAGCTAATGAAAAAACGCAGTGCTCTGGGGCCTTTACGATCGCCACTTTCGTCCGTGTTAAGGTTTATGCAAAGAAACAACATAAATCGCACAATATCATCTGTAGCGTCTTTAAGTGCATGCAAACGAGGGGAGTCGGACTCTGCAGAGGAGTATGAATTCGGCACAACACCGGCATCATCTAATATGGTCCTAGGGTCTTTCCCAAGAGGAAAACAATATAGCGACATACTTTCTACTGGCACCTATAAATGGCTTTCAGTAGTTTTCAAATAACTTTTAAGCAGCATAAACATCTGTGTGCAAGCTAAACGTAGGCACAAAGTCAAATGACACAGGCCTAGACACATGCCAGTGTCTGAAAACAAAATGTCATTGTCATGTGTCACTGACATCTATACGTAAGATGCCGATGTCAATGGCATATGCTACTGATATCTGTACGTAAGATGCTGATGTCTATGGCATATGCCAGCGTAACTTTACGTAAGATGCCGATGCCTTTCCGTGTTAATACTGCCTCTCCAGTTCATTCCTATGAGGGAGGGGAGGCAAGCAAATATGAGCGAAGCTAAATTATTAAAATTATTTATTTATATTATATTAATTATTATGAATTATTCGGCCAAGTTTAATATTATGAGTTCAGTTGGTTGGGCTGCACACAGTTCTAGTTCCAGGGTTGCCAACTTTTCAAGATCACTTGGAGTGAGGTTTGAACCTGGAGGGTGGTGGCGAACGTAAGTTGTTGGCCTTGGGTGTAAAATGGACACAAATTAAGTGTTATATCGCGATCAATCGATCGCCAGTGGTTGGCCCCAGAGCGAACTAGTAACTCATTGAATCATAGATGTGGATCAGAGGTAAATACACTAGATTTTTTTTTCGGCATGGGAAATCGTATATGTGGCATGAGAGCGTGTGAAGACAGTCAAATGCGCCTGTCTCACTCTCAATGCGTGAGAATTGGCAACCCTGTAGTTCTAGGTGCTAAGCTTCCCTGTCCCGCCATGTGGTGGACAACGTATAACATCTTCATATACTGTATCGCCTCTTCAAAACTTAGGTAATGTTTCATCAAATGTAATGTTTATTGTGAATGATTTATCAGTTGTGTTTTTATTGATTTTTATCAGTTGTGATGGTGTTTTATTTGTTTTTTGACAACCGAAATAAATGAAAAATAAAATACTTACTTAAATATAATATAGTTTTGAGTATGTAAGGCACTGTTTCGTTGTTCACTTGTTGATCGAGTAGGCCTATGGGTTTTGATGTGACGCTAAGAAAAAAAAGTTTTTACTTTTACTTTTAATACTTAAGTATTTTTGAAGGCAGATACCTTTGTACTTTTACTCAAGTAAAAAATTGAGGTGAATACTTTTACTTGAGTAATATTCAATGCAATGTAACTGTACTTTTACTCAAGTACATAATTGCTGTACTTCGTCCACCACTGGTTTCCAGTTAGATTTGAGGTATTAAATGATGTTGGATCAGGATAAAATCAGGTTCATCTCTTAGGGAGTGACCTGTTCTTCATGATGCATTTGTTATTTCTCTGGCCCACCATCAATAAGGCCTTCAATAAGCATCTGAAACTGCCCCTTTAAATCCATTCACCTATATGCCCACTGCTCAATATGCCATGTTGTGTGCTTGTATTTCTTCTTCCGATTCATTTGTGTTCTAGAATAGCATTTCTGTGTTTTTAGTTTACAAATCTAAGAATATGTTTCCTTACGTTAGAAATGCTGACGAACTCAATCATCATGTACAAATCGCGTACAGTTGGAACGACTTGAATTAGAAACCATTTTACATAAGGAATGCTTTCATTATATATATTTTTTTCTACATTCACAAAATCAGTATGGGAAACAATAACCTCTTAAATGTATGCTCCTATGCTCGTTTGTTTAATCTATCTCTTTTAAACAAAGTGCGCAGCAAACACGCTTCGTTAACACAACCTTTTTGAATAAGGAACCAACTTCAGCCGCCGAATAAGGAGCTGCGAATAAGTAACCAAACGAATCTCAAACTGCGAAGATTGTGGAGTGTAGTGGACTGTAGTGGAGTGTTGTGTACGATAAGCCCATCTCGGCAATGCGATCACTCTTTCTCACGCTGTACGCACAAGAACGTTGTTAGTTTTTTCTATACTGTATGATCAAAGCGTATCTAAATCTAGGGTCACGCTTAACAACGAAAGCTGCTTTACGACAGACATGTCAGTCTCTAAACCCATTGTTAAGCGGGGACTCATTGTACAGTTAACTGAACTGATCAGTTTCTGAACGGTGCCTGACAGACTCCACTCGTTTATCCGCGCATAAAGACGCTACAGATTATATTGTTGATTTATGTTTCTATGCATAAATAAGAGCTAGACTTTAATTATCTATCACAGCAAACGGCACGGAATTATCTATGTCCAAAGCCACACTGGCTCAAGGGTGTTAATTATTTTAAATAAATAAAATACACACTGGCTATACGAAGTTCACCTCTGACCACGACTTTGCAGTATTACAGCAGTATTATGTCTAAATATCTAGTTAGGACAAAACTAGAGTGCTCAATGAACTAAGTTAAAATCACTGTAACTCCCGAATATCATCTGTAGCGCTTTTATGCATGTGCAAACGAGGGGAGTCGGAATTTGGCACAACACGTTCGTTTGAAAAAAATTCTCCTTCGTGCCTGCTGCTTGCATGAGTTAAATGAAAATGAGCACTTTCTTATTTGATTTACAACTTTGTCCTACCACCTGATTGACTTTCTGTTCCACCCCTGATGGGTGAAGAAACATCTACAGAAAAGCCACACCTCATTATAAGTCGCATGGTTCAAAGCGTGAGGGAATAAGTAGCGGTTAATAATCTGGAAAATACGGGTAGCAATCGCGGGGCTTTGCTGTGGCGTGTCGAGGTCGCGTTCCACTCTTCAGCGCTGTTTGCAGGGTTCATCCACCTTTACAAGGTGGAATTCAAGTACATGTATGGAACTTTCAAGGTCCATTTTCAATATTGTCCAGCACCTTGAGCTTAATTAAGTTAAGCACGTAGTTGTCTCTAACTGCACCAGCCTCAATTTGTCCAATTAGACTGTTTATTTCCTCTTTAATTCTGTCGTGAAAAGACACTGCTGCTGCTTTCAAGTCCAACTATGAGCGATTGCTTCTGACTGGAGTCTAAGCCTGCCCCAAATTCAGGCGAACATTCCTATTGGACAGTGATTAGATTTCATTCTGGCACGAATACAGCTTCGCAGAGACACACAGTGGAATACAATGACGTTCAGTCAATTGCATTTCAAGGTGGCTTCTGGCACGACTTCAGCGTTTCTTTCTTTAAATACAAATCCACACACACTGGAGCTTTTACTTTTCATTGTGGCATGTTTTCATCACATCAGTGTTTAAATCAATCTCGTGATTATTATATTTAAAGGAGACATTTATGTCTGAAATACCGTACATTGAAATGCAATACCTCTGTGCCGTGATTACATTTTGAGCTGTATTATATTCAATTCTGGAACAAATTCAGCGTTTTGGTTTTGAATGCAAATTCTTGTGTATTGTTTTTCAATAAAGAGATAAAGTGCATTGAAATGTAATGTACTAGTGCTTTTGCATTTCATTTTGGCACGTATTCTGAATGTTTGTATGGAAAAGCAATGCATTTTGTGGATTGCATTTCCATTTTTACCTAGTAGGGATTACATTTCAATTTGCCACTGTTTCCTCTCCATACTGGAACCCGTGCACTGAGAAACATTCCACGGTGCAAAAGTGTCTCATGCGTTAGAAGCACAAATAACCATAGACAGACATTTAAGAACAACGGCAAGTGGTCACAGACAGTCACACACTGTGTGTTTCCAGAGGAAACCCACACAGACATGGGGAGAACATGGAAACATGGACTTGAACCCAAGACCCTGGTGCTGAGAGGCAAATGTGCTAACAACCAAGCCACTGTGTTGCCCTAAACTAAATCTAATCAGCTCAACAAGGTAAAAGTAAAAAGCTATTTTGCCAAATGTAGATACTATTTTAGTAGTGTATAAATTCTTAAGTATTTTCTGTGTGGTGGTGTGTGTCCTTGGATTTGTGAAAGGTGCTACATAAATGCAACCTATGATTTTTATTTTCATTATTATTCAAAATCACACATTTTAATTGTCAACAAGAGGCTGCTCAGTGGATAATTACATAACTAGGGGGGTCAGGGTGCAGCAATTTGAGATGTCTGCTAAATGGTGAATGAGTCTGTTAAATCCATGTTACCGTGTAATAACAAATCATACACATGGATCCAGGTGAACAGTAAACCTTATGTCTATATGTGAGAAAGCTCGAGGTAACATTTCTAAATCAGAAATATAAGCAGTGCTAAAGCCATACCATCTGATGTTATCTGCACTGATGAAGGTATGCATGGGTTGGTTTGTTCATTTTAATTAATATAAAAAAAATGTTTATTAAATATTGTTTTGCAACAGTAAATCACGTTTGTTGAGTGATAGGAGGGCGGAAACAAAGGCAGAGAAGAGCGAGATTTATTAGATGCAAATTCAGAGTCAGAATAGTTTATACAGTCCAGGGTGAATGAGCCACATTTCCCAGAAAGAGACACGATACACATGAATCACAGGGTTGGACAGTCTTGTCACTCGTACTACCAAACATACTCGCAACGGCTGTACGTTCAACAAAGACCAGCCACTTGTAACCAAACATAGGGATTAAATGCAAGAAATTAAACAAGGGAAAACATGAGTTCAAGGGGCGGAGTTACAAACAACAGAGAAAACCAGAATGTAAACAAAAGCACATAGGAAATTAACATAAACACTTGAGACACATGTGGGGGGGAACTAGATGTGACAGCAGACTCGACAGACAGGAGGGGATGGAGCCAGATGGGACACGTACATGCTGCCAATTTTTGACATGCTGCCAATAGTCTGCTAATAGTGCCCCCTTGTGGAGATATTCTGATAAACACAAGTGAGTGAGTTACAATCCAGGCCCAAAAGGTGTTTTTTTATTTTAAAAACATATCATATAAATGATAAATCCTAGTAAGCCTAGTCCGCTGTCGATTCGCGAGGTCGTGCTCACATTATGTAATGGTGGTTATTTTCAAAACGCCCAACGTCTTCACGTTCTCATGTTTCATCCTGGAATTACAAGAGGCTCGTATTAACGTAATACAACCCACATAGCAGACATATTTGGGCCTAATCTGGGCCACTTTTGGCACTTACGGCTCAGTTACGGCACTGGCAAGTGTCATGTGGGCCAGATATGGGCCAGATGTCATGAGCCGGGTCAGACTTGTGTTGTGGCAAATGTCATGTGGGCCAGATATGGGCCAAATATCATGAGCCGGGTCAGACTTGTGTTGTGGCAAATGTCATGTGGGCCATATATGGGCCAGATGTCATGAGCTGGGCTAGACTTGTGTTATGGCAAATGTCATGTGGGCCATATATGGGCCAAATATCATGAGCCGGGTCAGACTTGTGTTGTGGCAAATGTCATGTGGGCCATATATGGGCCATATGTCAAGAGCCGGGCTAGACATGTGTTGTGGCAAATGTCATGTGGGCCAGATATGGGCCAAATATCATGAACCGGGCTAGACATGTGTTGTGGCAAATGTCATATGGGCCAGATATGGGCCAAATATCATGAACCAGGTCAAACTTGTGTTGTGGCAAATGTCATGTGATTCATATATGGGCCAGATGTCATGAGCCGGGCTAGACATGTGTTATGGCAAAGGTCATGTGGGCCAGATATGGGCCAAATATCATGAGCCGGGTCAGACTTGTGTTGTGGCAAATGTCATGTGGGCCATATATGGGCCAGATATCATGAGCCGGGCTAGACATGTGTTGTGGCAAATGTCATGTGGGCCAGATATGGGCCAAATATCATGAGCCAGGTCAGACTTGTGTTGTGGCAAATGTCATGTGGGCCATATATTAGGGTGACCAAACGTCCGTATTTCCCGGGACATGTCCGTATTTCACGTCCTGTCCCGGGATATTTTTTAAAACTGTGGAAATGTCCTGGTCTTTAAATTACGTTAATCGGGCCATTAATTCTACAGGCACTTGGACCCTGAGCACGGCGCTGTATGACACGGAATCCCTGAGACTCACCAGTTGAGCCTCATCATACTCAACTGGCGGAGAACCAACAATTTACGTTACGCCACCCCCCCCCCCACTCCCGGCTGAGATATGGCACTGGTGGCTCACTGTCAGGACTCGCAAACTGCATGTGAGCCAGAGGTGGCCCACATATTGAAAACACACGTCTGGCCCACAAGTTGCAAAACAGATGTGGTCCACTTCTGGCACAGATATGGCAGTGTTACCTACATGTGTGCCATAAGTGGCCCACATACAAAAAAAATCATAAGGCCCACAAGTTCCAAAACAGATGTGGGCCACTTCTGGCAACAGTGTGGCATGACCGGCTCACTGGCACTGGCAAACTGCATGTGAGCCAAAAGTGGCCCACATGTTACAAACTGTTATTTGGCCCACATGCCTCAGTACTGATCTGGGCCGTAATACATTATAAAAAAACTCAAAAAAAAAAAGTTTGTTAAAACTTGTAAATCCTGTAAAGCGCTTTGTGACATGTGTTTTGAAAAGCGCTATACAAATGTATTTGATTTGATTTAAAAAGACTATAGTAATTAAAGGTACCACATATGCTTTGTCAAGCCAACTTAATTAAATTTAATTTAGTTTGTTCACAGACTTTACCTTTTAGTTTTATTTGCTGTACTCGTGACAAAACATTAAGGCAGCACATGCTGCGGTGAGAGTCGATTGGCTGAAGTTCGCACTGAATGTCTAGAGGACGATCACCTAACACTCTACCTGCACTTCCGCCGACACGGAAAATGGCGACACACACGTTTTGTGCATGCACAAGGTAAGACTTAAGTTTCTCTCCATGCCCAAAAGAACATTGACAAGGAGGCTTGCTAAGTTTTACAATTGGTTAACTGTACTTTAAAATAGTGCTACGTTTGCTAAATTTGTCTGTATGCATTTTCTATGCGTCATTATTTTTATGTTCTCTAGCGTAGACTAGCTTGCTAACGGCTAGCTAGCTAGCTAACTTTCTCTTCCTGCCCCGTGCGGTAGCCTACTCCAGTAGCCTTTGTGTACTGTTTTAGCCCCTTTTCTTTACTTTTTCTCTCTTTGTTTGTTTTTATCGCTGGTTTAGTGATAACTTAAGTGTGTCCTATGGACATGGAGTCTGTTATCGTGGCCACTTTAAGGACAAGTTTTATTTACAAGAGGGAAGAGCTGCTGGGGGTGAGAACAAAAGGACACAAAGGGGTTTAGCTAGCTAATGTAGCTAATTCATATAATGAATATAAATCTTGATCTAGCTAAGCTGTATTATTATGCCAGCAAGCTTATTCTGCTATTACCAAACACAGTGTCATCTCTTTTAATTTGATATTTGATTTTAAATAGGTGTTACCATTGTTTTCTTTTAATTTATGACCAGTTGCTTAAATGTTAAAAGAAAATACTAGTCTGCAAATCTGTGTTGAGCTATCATCAACATTATGTTCCCTGTTCTCCTTTCCCTGGTCAAATCCTTGATGAGGAACTACTTCCATTGATGGACCTCAACTCTGCAGTTTCTTGAAGAAATAACATGGTAAGCAAACACAAATTATTCTCTATGTAGTAATTCTCATAATTTTTGGTTTATATTTAAAATTTTTAAGGTTTTTGTTATTGTTTTCTATCCTGATGCTTAATGTCATGTATTCACAAAGCCAAAATGTTGAAAAGCCTTGTGTAATGATTCCTTTATTTTTGCCAGCAGTTGTTAACATGTCATTTACTTGTGCTTGATTTTCTTCTTATTATTTATCTAACTCTGTTTTTATTTATAGATCACTACATTAGGACTTCAGGAAGGTTTGGATGTAAAAGACACTGTCTGGAGAGTCACAAGATGTACAATGATCAACTCTGGCTGGAGGGGCATAAACGGAAAGATGGGGCTTCATAACGCACATCTAATGTAGTAATTGGTATGCTTTCTGCTTTTTAATGTGAGCATTTGTTTGAAAATGCAACTTTGCCATAAAAACGTTTATCTAAGCCATCACACCAGTAATATTTTAAAACACTTAGAATTTTATTTAGAATGGTTATTGACCTGCATTCTATAATTTCATTTCTCGCATTAAATGTTTGTGTCAGCTGTAATAAAGGAAGTGTGTAACTTCAGCATGAGTGTGAATAGGTTAATCTTGCATGGTTAGCATTTTTCATTTTAAAAAGGATAAAAGGCAACAGCTAATTTAAATAAGTAGATTTAAATATACATTTTGAGCTCAGTAGTGCATTTTTGAGTATCATGTTTCCAATTTGATTAGAAATGGTGATAAGCTTCTATAACACTTGCTTTACTAAACAATCTCCTTTTTTGTATATAATGAACAGAACAAGCAGGAGAGAAGTTTTGAATGCTGTCAAATACTGTTATGTGAATCAATCCAATGTTTTTGTACTGGACAGTGAAATGGAAGGAGGAGGAGGTTGTTTTGAGTGTTAAATAAATTAAATTCTTTTGCACTAATTTCAGTGTTTGCATTCATTTTGTGCTTCCAGAATAGTTTTATTGTCTGAAATGAGTCTGGTGCAGATCTGTTCCAGATATGGCCCACATCTTGTAGTCAGCTTGCGGCCCACATTTGGCCCAAATGCGTGCTTCTCTTGTGGCTGACATGTGGCCCTAATCTGGCCCTTATGTGGCCCAAATCTGGCAACCGGGAGCAGTCCGCCCAAGGGCCTTCCATCAGTGCGGCAAGTGGGCCAGATGAAAATGGGCAATGTCGGCCAGATCTGGGCCAGAATAATTTTGCTATCTGGGTTGTCTACTGTTTTTAGCCTCTTTCCTTTACTTTTTCTCTCTGTTTGTTTTTATCGCTTGTTTAGTGATAACTTAGTGTGTCCTATGGACAGGGAGTCTGTTATCGTGACCACTTTAAGGACAAGTTTTGTTTACAAGAGGGAAGAGCTGCTAGCGCTGAGAACAAAGGGATGCACAAAGGGAGTATATGTTTAGCTAGCTAATGTAACAAATTCATAATGAATATAAATCTTGATCTAGCTAAGCTGTATTATTATGCCAACAAGCTTATTCTGCTATTACCAAACACAGTGTCCTCTCTTTTGATTTGATTTTAAATAGGTGTTACCATAGTTTTCTTTCAATTTATGACCAGTTGCTTAAATGTTAAAAGAAAATACTAGTCTGCAAATCTGTGTTGAGCTATCATCAACATTATGTTCCCTGTTCTCCTTTCCCTGGTCAAATCCTTGATGAGGAACTACTTCCATTGATGGACCTCAACTCTGCAGTTTCTTGAAGAAATAACATGGTAAGCAAACACAAATTATTCTCTATGTAGTAATTCTCATAATTTTTGGTTTAATTTTTAAGGTTTTTGTTATTGTTTTCTATCCTGAAGCTTAATGTCATGTCTTCACAAAGCCAAAATGTTGAAAAGCCTTGTGTAATGATTCCTTTATTTTTGCCAGCAGTTGTTGACATGTCATTTACTTGTGCTTGATTTTCTTATTATTTATCTAACTCTGTTTTTATTTATAGATCACTACATTAGGACTTCAGGAAGGTTTGGATGTGAAAGACACTGTCTGGAGAGTCATGAGATGTACAATTATCAACTCTGACTCGAGGGGCATAAACGGAAAGATGGGGCTTCATAACACACATCTAATGTAGAAATTGGTATGCTTTCTGCTTTTTAATGTGAGCATTTGTTTGAAAATGCAACTTTGTCATAAAAACGTTTATCTAAGCCATCACACCAGTAAGATTTTAAAACACTTAGAATTTTATTTAAAATGGTTATTGACTTGCATTCTATAATTTCATTTCTCACATTAAATGTTTGTGTCAGCTGTAATAAAGGAAGTGTGTAACTTCAGAATGAGTGTGAATAGGTTAATCTTGCATGGTTAGCATTTTTCATTTTAAAAAGGATAAAAGGCAACAGCTAATTTAAATAAGTAGATTTAAATATACATTTTGAGCTCAGTAGTGCATTTTTGAGTATCATGTTTCCAATTTGATTAGAAATGGTGATAAGCTTCTATAACACTTGCTTTACTAAACAATCTCCTTTTTTGTATATAATGAACAGAACAAGCAGGAGAGAAGTTTTGAATGCTGTCAAATACTGATATGTGAATCAATCCAATGTTTTTGTACTGGACAGTGAAATGGAAGGAGGAGGAGGTTGTTTTGAGTGTTAAATAAATTAAATTCTTTTGCACTAATTCCAGTGTTTGCATTCATTTTGTGCTTCCAGAATAGTTCAGGGTTCCCGCGGGGTCTTAAAAAGTCTTAAAATGTCTGAAATTCAAAACTTTAAATTTAAGGCCTTAAAAGACTTAAAAAACAGCCAGATTTTCATCCAAGGTCTTAAATTTAATTTAGTCAGGTCTTAAAATTTTACCTTAGTTAATTTTAGAAAAGTGTAGTTTAATCGAAACGTCCGGAAGTCAGTTCTGTGTTGTCTGTGTTTGTGCGGGGCTACAGGTGTTGGTACGTGTTAATTAATTAAACTACAAAACCCATAATAACCGCAGGCAGGAAACGGCCCTTGTCACGAAAAGCCTTCACGCAATTTTGTGCCTCATCCCCGCCGTCTTCGCTATCGTCAGTGCCGGGTCCCGCCGGACTCCACCGCAGTATCACTAGTGCTTCGGCTAATGATATTCGGGCTACATTAGGATAGAGTGACGGCAATGTTCCCTGGTTCGAATATCGCGAAAAAGTTTTCGTGTGGACTAAACAAATCGCATATATAGCTAGATTTGGCTTGGCAGACTTCATCAAGAGAGAGTTGATACGCTCTTACCGGGCCGTATGTGTTAATGTTCGATGAAAGCTTTAATTCAACCACAAAATCCAAACAGCTGGATCTTCATGTTCGGTTCTGGAGCAATGGATATGTGCAATCGAGGTACATGGGCTCTCATTTCATGGGCCATGAAACAGCGCAGGACCTACCAAAACTTATCAAAGTAAGTGATCCTTACTTATGCTCCAGTCTTCTTTTCAATGTGTTAACCATTTTATACAATTAGGCTACAATACAAAAACATCTCAGAACCATGTACTGTCCATGGCATTGAGTTAGAGAAATGTTTCAATGCATGCTAAATCCCAGCTAGAGGAAATAAAAATATATTTACTGTGTTAAATCATGTAAAATGTAAAAAAAAAAAAAACAACTATGCCCTGTAGATGGGTTATGTCATGTTTTGAAACATGTTCCACTGTCCCATGCTCTGTTTCATGGATTGCACATGGTTTTATTTACATTGTACTGATGTATTGCCTTTTAGTGGGCATATATACATAGGGTAAAAACAGGTAGTGTGTCCCAATGTTTTCAATGTTAACATTCAAATTCATATTCAGCATGGCTAGACAAAGTAAGTTGGTTTCATCGGGATAATTATGGAAGAAAAATAGTTCCATCGGATTTTGAATTCGTATTTGAAGCACTGAATTTGTTTGCCCTTGAATTTGAAGCTCTGAATTTTTTTTGCACTGAAATTATGCATCTGAATTTTGTTGCCTTTGAATTTAATGCTTATTAAAATACAATGAAAAAAAATTCGAGCGTTAAAAAATTCAAAAGATTTTTTTTCAAGTTGCTCGAATTCGATTGGTCAAATTTGGCTCACAAAATACGCGTGCAAAATTTCGCGTGCTAAAATACGAGTTCAAAGATATTTAGAGTAAACATCCGGGACACAAAGGATGAGCAATCGATTCAAGACTCCAATCGAACCAAATCCAACCAATCACGCTCCACTGGTCACGGCGCTGTTTGAAGCCACAGGCGGAGAGAGAAAGTGAGTTATGTCGGCGCACGGGATCGGCTCCTCTTCGGTGAGTGTATTTACTCCTTTATTTGTCTATTGTGGTGTTTAAGATACAGTAAACGACGTGTTGCACATCAGAGGTTTGCGCTGGACTGATCTTTTTTTTTTAACTCGCTATGTAGTCAACATAGCTGCGTATGTGTGTGTCCGTCAGTCCACACTGTGCTTTATGATATTATATTTATCATAAAATCATTACATTCGTTTATTACTTCGTTACCAGTCGAGTAGTTTACAACTGTTTTTAACTTTCCGTGGGGTAATGGTTAGTGACGAGAGCTTCGGACAAAACGGGCCTGGGTTCGATACCCGCGACTGATGATCGATTTGTTATAATTAATATTTTTTATTCATTTATATATATACTGGACCGGTGCCAGGACATATACAGTGGGGGTGGCGGCGTGTGACGATTGTTGAGCGGGCGAGGGGGCGGTAGCAATAGTAAAATAAATGGGTCTTATCATTTAAATTGAGGGGGCGGGACACCTCGCCTGAGGGGACGACGCCCTTTTTTGAAGTAGAAGTTTCAGAACTTAATACAAGGTATTTCAGTTTGATCATATTCCAGGATTAAAAGGCTGTTGTGAGATCTATGGGTAGCTGTAACAAGCATCTACTATGATGTTCTCCATTACCTTGAAGGAGAGGGCTCAGCATTTCCAACATCACACACATCTTCTGTTGCCACTATGTGTTCTTACCACGACTGCAGGAAGACCTAGATACTTTTGTAGTGGTTGGGACAATCATCCAATAATAACCAGACCCTCAATCAACTGTGGGTGCTGGGTCATTCACATCACCCAGTTCCTGCAGCAGATAGCACAGAGGTACATGCAAGTGTAATATGATTTTAACAAATAGTGTGGTTTATGTATAAAGTTTGGAAGTGGCTATTTTATCCACATAAGTGTATACAACTTATTTGTAGGGAATGGAGATTGCCAATATTGAGTGGGACAACACTGGACTTCCCATTGATGACCACTCAAATATCATTGTCCCACACACAGAATGCCCAGTGACAGATGAACAGATGACAGCTTTGAGAGATGCAGTTAACCCAGGAGCTGCATCCCAGTCCTCTGGCTGTGATCTTTACATTTCTGCTGTCCAGTTTTGTGAGAATTTCCTGTCTATTTGAAACAACTGGTCTGAGAATTGGAATAAAATAACATCTTTACAAAGTTAAGACCATATGAATGAAAAATTAATGGCAAATTTTGTCATCAGTTTTAGTTTGAGTAATAAAAAAAACAATAAAAAACTGAGATGCAGCTTCATTACTTTTTTAAATTATTTACAGAGTAGGAGACATTGCAGTAAATGGATACAATCAAAAGTTGTTTGATTGCCCAATTTTGTTATTCTGATGTTTGACATAAAGGTAAAAATTATACACCACAGAAAATAAAACTAATTAAAACTCATGCTTGACTCACTTTCATTTTATTAAGAGTTGAAGTTTTCAAAAATGATATCAAACATAACAGAGTTAGTCAAATTCCCTTCTGCCTCTTTTGGAAAAAGCAAGGCCACTGTCAGGTCGTCGAGTGAGCACTGTCCACATTGGGGATTCTTTAATCCCTCGTCTAATGCCCGGTTCACACTACACGACTTTTCAGTCGCCAGGTTTTTGTGCCGTTCGCACTACACGACTGGTCGTGCTGTAATCGCGAGTCTGTCAGTTGTTGTGGCTTTCACACTACATGACTGATCGGCGACGCGGGCTCACGAATTACACGACTGGGGAATCGCCGACTCATCTGGCTGCCGTCCAAAAACACGAGAACACGAAAACGAAACTCTCGCCAGAACCAGCAACACCACATAGAAGAAAAAAACAATGTACATGTACTCCACATTTTCGTTATTATTATTATTTTTTTTACCGTTTAAACACTCCATAGTCCCAAGTTGCCAGAATTATTTAATCTCTCCGTTGCAGTGAACATAGATATAATCAATCGCACTATTTCTCCAGTGCTGTCACAATAACTTAAACACAGTGTTGTAGTAAAGTTGTAAGAAAGGTGAGGAGTTTGTGTGTTTACTGGGTTACTGTTTTGAAAGCATTCTTGAAAGTTTTTTACATTCTTCAGAGATATCTTCAGCGGTGCCGCGGTTCTCTCTCCGCGTTCCCATTGGCTGTAGCTAGACGCTGCTGCCGACTCTCAGTCGCCGACTGCTAGATATTAAACATGCTAGATACCTGCCGGTCGTCGGCGACGGCTCGGCGAGCGTCTTTCAGCAGTTCACACGAGTGATGCCGATTTGCCTCCGACCACAGTTTCTGTCGCCGATCAGTCGGCGACTGAAAAACCAGCCTAAAATCGTGTAGTGTGAACCGGGCATTAACTGCTTGATCTGTCTTGTGACACGTCCAACTACCTGTTTAGAGTAATAAACAGAAGAGAAAATGAAAAAATAAATTCCTTATCCAAAAGTAAACTCAGAGAGAAAGATTTTATACAAATAATAATAATTTTAAAAAACAAATCGCTCGTCAGGCCCGTTTTGTCCGAAGCTCTCGTCACTAACCATTACCCCACGGAGACAGTTGAAAACAGTTGTAAACTACTCGACTGGTAAGGAAGTAATAAACGAATGTAATGATTTTATGATAAATATAATATCATAAAGCACAGTGTGGACTGACGGACACACACATACGCAGCTACGTTGACTACATAGCGAGTTCAGAGCGAGTTAAAAAAAGATCAGTCCAGCGCAAACCTCTGATGTGCAACACGTCGTTTACTGTATCTTACTGAATCTTAAAAACACCACAATAGACAAATAAAGGAGTAAATACACTCACCGAAGAGGAGCCGATCCCGTGCGCCGACATAACTCACTTTCTCTCTCCGCCTGTGGCTTCAAACAGCGCCGTGACCAGTGAAGCGTGATTGGTTGGATTTGGTTCGATTGGAGTCTTGAATCGATTGCTCATCCTTTGTGTCCCGGATGTTTACTCTAAATATCTTTGAACTCGTATTTTAGCACGCGAAATTTTGCACGCGTATTTTGTGAGCCAAATTTGACCAATCGAATTCGAGCAACTTGAAAAAATATCTTTTGAATTTTTTAACGCTCGAATTTTTTTTCATTGTATTTTAATAAGCATTAAATTCAAAGGCAACAAAATTCAGATGCATAATTTCAGTGCAAAAAAAATTCAGAGCTTCAAATTCAAGGGCAAACAAATTCAGTGCTTCAAATACGAATTCAAAATCCGATGGAACTATTTTTCTTCCATAGATAATAAATAGAAAAGAAGGTAGGGGGTTAAAAAAGTTTTGTGTGTTTTAAGATACGGATGGCCTGGGGAACGAAAATTCTGAGCCTTTATTTAATTAGTTAATTTTATAATTTCATTTATTTCAGTAATTTAACCAAAATGTAACATTTAATAAATTTTATCAGCTGCAGGGTGTGAGGATTTTGGTCAAACCATGCCTTAGACATACTTGAAGATAGGCTGAGTCTACATGTTGTTAAATGTATAATGTGTGTATGATTATTTAATTTGATGGTGTACGTCTCTCTTTTTATTTCTTATTTTCCAACAAGGAGGTGGAGGCAGAAAACATGCAAGAGGACACAACTGGCACACACAGACTCGTATGTGACTGTCACAATGCATGGAGGGGTCACAGGTTCCCCTCACCAAGGAACTCTTAGCATCTGTGGGTGCAGCACGGTCAAAATACTGACTCTTTCTGGATCGGGAATGAATCAGGAAAGAAAAGGAATCCCACAGCCAGAAAAGAAAGCTGACTGAGCAGTCTTTAGAGGACCTTAAGAAAAGGAAGAAAAGCTTGGAAGACGTGTCCACTTGTCTTGCTAGAGTGGCAAATTCTCTTGCAGAAGAAGCTGAGGGCAAGGCTGGATCCAAGATGGCTCAGCTCCTTTCCAAGTCAAATGCTGAGATTGGTACTGAAAAGGAAGAACTCGGAGATATGTAGGGTGAGGTTGTATGTAGATATGCTAGTGTTGTGTTGGTAAGGTTGCTTGGGTTGAGTGTTACTATTTTGATTATCTGTTTTAATATTGAATTAATGTAATCCTGTAACTAAATTAATCAAAATAAAATGTTTTAAGAGTTTCTGGGATCATTGGATTGTTTGTGGTAATATGTTGTGTTGGTCTTAAATTTCACTGAGAATGGTCTTAAAAAAGTCTTAAATTTAACTCACTGAAACCTGCAAGAACCCTGTAGTTTTATTGTCTGAAATGAGTCTCGTGCAGATCTGTTCCAGATGTGGGCCACACCTTGTAGTCAGCTTGTGGCCCACATCTGGCCCACATTTGGCCCAAATGCGTGCTTCTCTTGTGGCTGACATGTGGCCCTAATCTGGCCCTTATGTGGCCCAAATCTGGCAACCGGGAGCGGTCCGCCCAAGGGCCGTCCATCAGTGCGGCAAGTGGGCCAGATGAAAATGGGCAATGTGGGCCAGATATGGGCCAGAATAATTTTGCTATGTGTGATGTGTTGTGGCAAATGTCATGTGGGCCAGATATGGGCCAAATATCATGAGCCGGGGCAGATATTATAGCAAAAGTGTTGGCTTCACAAAAATAGTGAAATATTTAAATTAACTAGTATAGAAATGTGATAAAATAATGCATAAATAATGCAACGGTAGCCCGCGAAGTCACTGCAGTGCACACAAGCAGCTTCATTATTCATCAGGAGTCAGAGCAGATATCTACTTTCAGCTACCCCCTCCTCAAAAATGGCTAAATGTAAGCTGGACACTGAGAACAGGGGGTTTCAAGCCAGGTGGGAGGCAGAGTACATGTTCACAGAGGTAAAAGGCAAACCTGTGTGTTTTCTGAGTGGAGAAAGTTTGGCTGTAATGAAAGAATATAATCTAATAAAATTTTCAGATAAAAGCCTTGAAAAAGAATACAACTAATTTGATTTATTTTTTATTTTATTATTTTATAATTTGAAAGCAGTGATCGGTAGGATCATAGAGCAGCACAATAATGCATTTTCATTTTATAATGCATGTGTCACGTAGGGCAACGCCCCCTCTCGTAGCTGTCACTCTGGGTTCCCTCATGTCCGTGTTCCCTGCCTGTTTGTCCCGCCCTGCTCGTTGGTTCTATGGATTCCTTGTTTGTTACCACGCCCCTGTGTCATTGTCATCACCTGTCCCTAGTTTAGTCCTGTGTATATTAGTCCCTGTGTCTCCCAGGTCTAGTTGTCGGTCTTTTTGTTTATGCCTGTGAGTTGTCAGATCTCGTTCATCGTGAGTACTGCCGTGTTGCGCCTTGTGTTACCCGTCACCCGTGTATTTTGCCAGCCCTTCCGTAGTCAGTCTTCCTTGTTGTTTTCTTTGTCCGTGTTCATGCCTTTGTACATTTCATGTCAGGATTGCCAACCCGTTATGACCCATGCCCGTTACATCGACTCTGCCTATGGAATTTCCTGTAATAAATCTCGCTCTCCTCAGCGCTTGTGTCCGCCTCCCTGTTCTGCCCCGCGCAGATCGTTACATAAAGACCGACCTTACAAGGACACAGCGAGGGAGCGAGACTCTGGTGAGTTTAATCGCTGTGATGAGATGTTGGCTGGTTCGGTCCAGTTCAACTCTCCGATATTGCAGCGTGAACGAACCAGAGACAGAAATTCCCCTGGCGCTGTGGGAACACGGAAGTCTCGACGCGCACCAACGAAAGCCCAGTCACTTTCGGTTTCGACTGGCTTTCGCGTCGAGACTCCTATTGAGCGCTACGTGTCTGCCCGGCTTGGCGAACACCACAGGCGTGAGCAACCTGTGGTGCAAGCAGCGGGCAGACGGAATGAGCGCACAGACGAGCGTTGGCTTAACCCTCGGTTTGCTCTCGGTGGCCACTGCGAGCTCCCGACGCCTCGGAGGAGGCGGAGCCGTCGCAGAGAGAGCAACCGAGAGGCTTCTGTGTCTGTGTGTTCTTCCAGGCTCAACCCGGACACTGAGGAGGAGGACTTAACATCGCTGATCCCGCCGGCTACTCCACAGGACACCCCCATGTATTTTTTGGGGGGGAGTACAAGCCACGTCGGCTTGGCGGACACGCCCCCCGATGACGTCAGTATGGTGGCTCCGCCCCCCGAGGACGTCGGCTTGGAGGACACGCCCCCCGATGACGTCAGTATAGTGGCTCCGCCCCCCGAGGACGTCGGCTTGGCGGACACGCCCCCCGATGACGTCAGTATGGTGGCTCCGCCCCCCGAGGACGTCGGCTTGGCGGACACGCCCCCCGATGACGTCAGTATGGTGGCTCCGCCCCCCGAGGACGTCGGCTTGGCGGACACGCCCCCCGATGACGTCAGTATAGTGGCTCCGCCCCCCGAGGACGTCGGCTTGGCGGTTCCGCCCCCCGAGGACGTCGGCTTGGCGGTTCCGCCCCCCGAGGACGTCGGCTTGGCGGTTCCGCCCCCCGAGGACGTCAGCATGGCGGTTCCGCCCCCCGAGAACGTCGGCTTGGTGGCTCCGCCCCCCGAGCGCATCTC